>NC_083705.1:57448894-57751925 GCF_033118175.1 Dama dama | reverse complement strand
AATCACTTCAACTACTTTTTATGTCTTATTGGAATCTAATCTAAGTCAGTGATGAATCCACACTGGGAACTGGATTGGAAGAAACCATTCTCATATCATAGGTGGTCTCTGCTCATTGTAGACATGCAGCATATTGTGAACTGAGACAATGAGACAAGCTTTTTTGTCACAGTTTTACTAAGATATAGGTTTCAGGAAATTCTCACATGGTTTACTGGGCAGTTCAATGAATTATAGACAATAATATATTATACAATGTCATTAAAATTTTAGAGGAAAATCTACACATATTTAATTGCACACATAAAATTTTCTTTCTTTTCTTTGAAATAAAGACAACAGCCATCCTGGTGCACCTTAAAACTTGGCAGAGTGTTTGTTTGTTGTTGTTGTCATTGTTATTTAATGGAGCTTAATGAGAATTCTAAATGGTTCTCCCCACAGGCCAGTAAGTAATAGTTCATGACTTTACTCTCTGGTCAGCAGGGGGCCTGGTAGGTTGCTATTGAATATTGTTTGTTGAGTGCAGAACAATCCATTTTAAACAGCAGAAAAATAAATGTTAAGCTTAAAATTCTAATATAAAACTGGAAAAACTGAAAAAGATTCTTGGTTGGATGAAAATTATCTCACTAGAGAATGATGATGGGGGAGAGCTAAGAAAGCTTGTAATCATTTCACTCACAAGGAATTCTGGCAAATAATTTTAAAAAGAAATTCAGGCTACACATGCTGTTTTGAAATATTGAATTTTAATTTGTTTGAGCACATGTGTTTGCCCGTGCATGATTGCTTTCTCAAGAGAGAACTCAGATCACTCTGTCATTCTTTCTAGCCCTTTCTCCTCTGCTGTTTCCTCCTTTTACCCAACAAGCCTTAGACAGTAGGGTAAGAGCTAATTTGCAATGATGACGGTGATGGCAACAACAGAGAAAGAAATTCTCTCTTTGAGAAAAAAGTACAAATCGGAAATACAAGCATCCCTTTGAGGAGAGACTCAGCTCTAATTAAAGGAAGACTATTAATTAGAAACATTGAAGGCAGGAGGAGAAGGGGGTGACAGAGGATGAGAGGGTTGGATAAGATCACCGACTCAGTGCACATGAGTTTGAGCAAAGTGGGAAATAGTGAAGGGCAGGGAAGCCTCGCATGCTGCAGTCCACAGGGTCACAAAGAGTCAGACATGATCAAATGATTGAGCAAAAACATTTAGTTAGTACTTTGCTTAGCATTAGTTAGTATTAATATTAATATATATAAATTATATATTATTCAGGATATATCATTGAATTTGGTGTTGTTTGGTCACCCAGTCATGTTCGACTCCTTGCGAACCCATTGACAGAATACCATGCTTCTCTGTACTCCACTGTCTCCTGGAACTTGCTCAAACTCATGTCCACTGAGTCAATGATGCCATCCAAACATCTCATCCTCTGTTGTCTCCTTCTCCTACTGCCCTCAATCTTTCCCTGCATCAGGATCTCATAATATACTATATTATCACATACATCCATGTAAGTAAGTACTTTGTTTATTCAGGTCTTGTGTTAAAATTTGTCCTATATACTGATAAGTAAACTAAAATGTAAACACGTTTGAGCTCAACCGAGAATATGACTGGCCATTTAATCAGACTGATGCAAAACTTATCCATACTCTGGTGTTTATCACAAACATCCAATTTTTGTTAATAGGATTTTCTTCCCTTTAATGTGAAGAGATAAGAATGTACTTGCTATAAAGTTGTTTTATTACCAAATCTTGTCTCTTTCCAACTCAAATGTAATACCTCTATTCATTAAAAATGTTTTGGTAATTATGAAAACAATAAGCAAAATTAATTTCAAAATTCAAGCTATTCAAGTTTAACATAATTTGCAAGAAAACTTAGAAGTATTATCATCTAAAAGTGATAATGTTCACATTAGAGTCTACTCCAAGATATTTATTATAATAAAAGTAAAAACTCTAAACATTTAAATAAAAAAAAAAAAGTGCTTTAAAAGGTTTGGAAAGCTAAACACAGTATAGAGCTCTGCCTGTGTTTAAATGGCACCCAGGTGGCTCAGATAAAAAATCTAGCTGCAATGTAGGAGACCTTTGTTAGATCTTGGGGTAGGGAAGATCCCCTGGAGAAGGGAATGGCAATCCACTCCAGTGGATTGCCTGGAGAACTCTATGGACAGAGGAGTCTGGTGGGCTACAGACCATGATGATTCAGAGTCAGACATGACTGAGTGACTAACACTTTCAGTTTGTATTATGTACCATATTTGAGGATGCTGGTAAAAAGGGTCATGGACAACCAGCACTTTCTATCTCTCAGAGTTCAATTTTAGATTTTTTTATGTGTTCTTTACCACAGAAAATAGTGGTAGATATTAGTGGTAGAAAATAGTGGGCTAGATATTTTACTAATTTGATTGAAGGTTATGATATAACATACTTTTCAAAGTATGCCATCTATAGGACTGTGTTTTGGCCATTAAAGTTGTCTAATACATATTTTCATTATATTTGTTAAAGCACGAATTCCTCATTTTAGTAATTACATGGTGATTAGGAAAGTTTAAGCTATCTAAGTTAGACTAAATTAATCACTCAAATTATTATAATCCAACTTCTCTGCAATGAAAACAAAATACCCTTGAGCTTTACTTTCTTTATAGTAGAAATCAGGCTTGATTTCTAAGGTATAACCTTTATTTTCAAAATGCTCCTTACATCGAGTTTGTTTAGAAGTTACTATTACAAATGATGTGTTATATATGTAGATTAATTATGCATTAAGTAGGTATTTATTCTATTGTGGTGCTCTTAGCTTCCCAGGTGGTGCTAATGGTAAAGAACCTGCCTGCAATACAGGAGACTTAAGAGACATGGGTTCAATCCCTTAGTTGGGAAGATTCCCTGGAGGAGGGCATGGTAACCCATTCCAGTATTCTTCACTGGAGAATCTCATGGACAGAGGAGTTTGGTGGGCTACAGTCCGTAGGATTACAAAGAATTAGACATGATTGAAGCTACTTAGCACACATGCATGATTTTCTTAGGAATTATAGAATCAGAAATTATATTATTTTTAGAATATTAAGTGTGAAAATAAGCCTATGATCCTTGTTTTGGGAGAATATGTTTGCTAGTCTCTCTGGCTCAAAGATTACCAAAAGCCAGTCTAGTTTTTTTCTCAGGCCTACTTTGGCTGGTACCTCTGGATCAGAAAGTAAGCTCTAGACTTGTCCTTTGCATCACCATGACACTCATAAACAGGCTGATCATTTATCTAATGGAGGCTTAAATAGATCATTAATGAAAGGTTAAATTTTCCAAATATTATGACATATGAGGACTGGGAATTAAGACGATAATCTAATTAACAAATCCTGTTCAACCATAAAAGAAGAAGAAGGTCAGCCTCACAATTTATGCCTTTGGAGGATCTTCATTTGCATACTTCTTCACATTCAATCTTTCGTAAACTTTTCAATATATCAGAGTTTGCTTTTTTCCTGAAGTTGTACTTTAAACTTTCCCTCTTTCTTCCAGTTGACCTATTTCCTTTCTCAGGAATCTCCAACTTATTCTCTTTCACTGGAGAATAAATCAGTCCTCAATTTCTCCCTATCTCAGAAATTCTAGATTCTCATCAGTATACTAATGGAAGTATTCCTCGACCCAGACTTCCAAATGAAAATAGTTCATCTTCCCAGAATTCAGCTGCTTTCTCTGATTTTCACTCTTTAGAACTTGATTTTTGACGTAACTCAAAAGCATCCAAAGGAAAACTTTGCTCATTGATTATGAATTCAATAATCAATGATGCTTAGATTTTAAGGATTTTAATCCTTCTCAAGTTCATAAGATTGGAAATCAAGAAAATTGGCAACTATTAGTACATCAACTTCCCTGAAGAATTAATTCTACAAAATTCCACTAATTTATCTTGCAAATCCTATTTATCCTGATATTTACATTTCATACCATGCTATATTTTATAATATTGCAATATTGTTGTATTACATAATTTTTCAATAACTAAAGAAATGCTTTTCCTTTTTTACAAAATAAAGACTAATACCTTATTTTATATCATTTGTTCCTGGAATAAAAAATGAAGGTAATATTCAGAACAGACAAAATAATTATCTAAGTTATGATTAAATACAGAATAAGAGGCATATGTGAAACTAGGATTTATTGTATTTCTGTGTCTCTTTTTCTGTTTTGCATATAGGGTTATCGTTATCACCTTTCTAAATTCCATATATATGTGTTAGTATGCTGTAATGTTCTTTATCTTTCTGGCTTACTTCACTCTGTATAAGGGGCTCCAGCTTCATCCATCTCATTAGGACTGGTTCAAATGAATTCTTTTTAATGGCTGAGTAATATTCCATGGTGTATATGTACCACAGCTTCCTTATCCATTCATCTGCTGATGGGCATCTAGGTTGCTTCCATGTCCTGGCTATTATAAACAGTGCTGCGATGAACATTGGGGTGCACGTGTCTCTTTCAGATCTGGTTTCCTCAGTGTGTATGCCCAGGAGTGGGATTGCTGGGTCATATGGCAGTTCTATTTCCAGTTTTTTAAGAAATCTCCACACTGTTTTCCATAGCGGCTGTACTAGTTTGCATTCCCACCAACAGTGTAAGAGGGTTCCCTTTTCTCCACACCCTCTCCAGCATTTATTGCTTGTAGACTTTTGGATAGCAGCCATCCTGACTGGCGTGTAATGGTACCTCATTGTGGTTTTGATTTGCATTTCTCTGATAAAGAGTGATGTTGAGCATCTTTTCATGTGTTTGTTAGCCATCTGTATGTCCTCTTTGGAGAAATGTCTGTTTAGTTCTTTGGCCCATTTTTTGATTGGGTCATTTATTTTTCTGGAATTGAGCTGCAGGAGTTGCTTGTATATTTTTGAGATTAATCCTTTGTCTGTGTCTTCATTTGCTATTATTTTCTCCCAATCTGAGGGCTGTCTTTTCACCTTACTTATAGTTTTCCTTTGTAGTGCAAAAGCTTTTAACTTTCATTAGGTCCCAATTGTTTAGTTTTGCTTTTATTTCCAATATTCTGGGAGGTGGGTCATAGAGGATCTTGCTGTGATTTATGTCAGAGAGTGTTTTGCCTATGTTCTCCTCTAGGAGATTTATAGTTTCTGGTCTTACATTTAGATCTTTAATCCATTTTGAGTTTATTTTTGTGTATGGTGTTAGAAAGTGTTCTAGTTTCATTCTTTTACAAGTGGTTGACCAGTTTTCCCAGCACCACTTGTTAAAGAGGTTGCCTTTTTTGCATTGTATATCCTTGCCCCTTTGTCAAAGATAAGGTGTCCATAGGTTCGTGGATTTATCTCTGGGCTTTCTATTCTGTTCCATTGATCTATATTTCTGTCTTTGTGCCAGTACCATACCCTCTTGATGACTGTGGCTTTGTAGTAGAGTCTGAAGTCAGGCAGGTTGATTCCTCCAGTTCCATTCTTCTTTCTCAAGATTACTTTGGCTATTCAAGGTTTTTTGTATTTCCATACAAATTGTGAAAGTCTTTGGTCTAGTTCTGTGAAAAATACCATTGGTAGCTTGATAGGGATTGCATTGAATCTATAGATTGCTTTGGGTAGAATAGCCATTTTGACAATATTGATTCTTCCAATCCATGAACACGGTATGTTTCTCCATCTGTTTGTGTCCTCTTTGATTTCTTTCATCAGTGTTTTATAGTTTTCTATGTATAGGTCTTTTGTTTCTTTAGGTAGATATACTCCTAAATATTTTATTCTTTTTGTTGCAATGGTGAATGGTACTGTTTCCTTAATTTCTCTTTCTGTTTTTTCATTGTTAGTATATAGGAATGCAAGGGATTTCTGTGTGTTAATTTTATATCCTGCAACTTTACTATATTCATTGATTAGCTCTAGTAATTTTCTGGTAGAGTCTGTAGGGTTTTCTAGGTAGAGGATCATGTCATCTGCAAACAGTGAGAGTTTCACTTCTTTTCCTATCTGGATTCCTTTTACTTCTTTTTCTGCTCTGATTGCTGTGGCCAGAACTTCCAACACTATGTTGAATAGTAGTGGTGAGAGTGGGCACCCTTGTCTTGTTCCTGATTTCAGGGGAAATGCTTTCAATTTTTCACCATTGAGGGTGATGCTTGCTGTGGGTTTGTCATATATAGCTTTTATTATGTTGAGGTATGTTCCTTCTATTCCTGCTTTTTGGAGAGTTTTAATCATAAATGAGTGTTGAATTTTGTCAAAGGCTTTCTCTGCATCTATTGAGATAATCATATGGTTTTTATCTTTCAATTTGTTAATGTGGTGTATTACATTGATTGATTTGCAGATATTAAAGAATCCTTGCATTCCTGGGATAAAGCCCACTTGGTCATGGTGTATGATTTTTTTAATGTGTTGTTGGATTCTGTTTGCTAGAATTTTGTTAAGGATTTTTGCATCTATGTTCATCAGTGATATTGGCCTGTAGTTTTCTTTTTTTGTGGCATCTTTGTCTGGTTTTGGAATTAGGGTGATGGTGGCCTCATAGAATGAGTTTGGAAGCTTACCTTCCTCTGCAATTTTCTGGAAGAGTTTGAGTAAGATAGGTGTTAGCTCTTCTCTAAATTTTTGGTAGAATTCAGCTGTGAAGCCATCTGGTCCTGGGCTTTTGTTTGCTGGAAAATTTTTGATGACAGTTTCGATTTCCTTGCTTGTGATGGGTCTGTTAAGATCTTCTATTTCTTCCTGGTTCAGTTTTGGAAAGTTATACCTTTCTAAGAATTTGTCCATTTCATCCAAGTTGTCCATTTTATTGGCATAGAGCTGCTGGTAGTAGTCTCTTATGATCCTTTGTATTTCAGTGTTGTCTGTTGTGATCTCTACATTTTCATTTCTAATTTTGTTAATTTGGTTCTTCTCTCTTTGTTTCTTAATGAGTCTTGCTAATGGTTTGTCAATTTTGTTTATTTTTTCAAAAAACCAGCTTTTAGCTTTGTTGATTTTTGCTATGGTCTCTTTAGTTTCTTTTGCATTTATTTCTGCCCTGATTTTTAAGATTTCTTTCCTTCTGCTAACCCTGGGGTTCTTCATTTCTTCCTTCTCTAATTGCTTTAGGTGTAGAGTTAGGTTATTTATTTGGCTTTTTTCTTCTTTCTTGATGTAAGCCTGTAATGCCATGAACCTTCCCCTTAGCACTGCTTTTACAGTGTCCCATAGGTTTTAGGTTGTTGTGTTTTCATTTTCATTCATTTCTATACATATTTTGATTTCTTTTTTGATTTCTTCTATGATTTGTTGGTTATTCAGAAGCGTGTTATTTAGCCTCCATATGTTTGAAGTTTTAACAATTTTTTTCCTGTAATTGAGATCTAATCTTACTGCACTGTGGTCAGAAAAGATGACTGGAATGATTTCAATTTTTTTTCAATTTTTCCAGACCAGATTTATGGCCCAGGATGTGATCTATTCTGGAGAAAGTTCCGTGTGCACTTGAGAAAAAGGTGAAGTTGATTGTTTTGGGGTGAAATGTCCTATAGATATCAATTAGGTCTAGCTGGTCCATTGTGTCATTTAAGGTTTGTGTTTCCTTGTTAATTTTCTGTTTAGTTGATCTATCCATAGTTGTGAGTGGGGTATTAAAGTCTCCCACTATTATTGTGTTACTATTAATTTCCTCTTTCATACTCGTTAGCGTTTGCCGTACATATTGCGGTGCTCCTATCTTGGGTGCATATATATTTATAATTGTTATATCTTCTTCTTCGATTGATCGTTTGATCATTATGTAGTGTCCTTCTTTGTCTCTTTTCACATCCTTTATTTGAAAGTCTATTTTATCTGATATGAGTATTGCGACTCCTGCTTTCTTTTGGTCTCCGTTTGCATGAAATATTTTTTTCCAGCCCTTCACTTTTAGTCTGTATGTGTCTGTTGCTTTGAGGTGGGTCTCTTGTAGACAGCATATATAGGGGTCTTGTTTTTCTATCCATTCAGCCAATCTTTGTCTTATGGTTGGGGCATTCAACCCATTTACATTTAGGGTAATTATTGATAGGTGTGGTCCCGTTGCCATTTACTTTGTTGTTTTGGGTTCACGTTTATACAACCTTTCTGCATTTCCTGTCTAGAGAAGTTCCTTTAGCATTTGTTGAAGAGCTGGTTTGGTGGTGCTGAACTCTCTCAGCTTTTGCTTATCTGTAAAGCTTTTGAATTCTCCTTCACATCTGAATGAGATCCTTGCTGGATACAGTAATCTAGGTTGTAGGTTATTCTCTTTCATTACTTTCAGTACGTCCTGCCATTCCCTTCTGGCCTGGAGGGTTTCTATTGATAGATCAGCTGTTATCCTTATGGGAATCCCTTTGTGTGTTATTTGTTGTTTTTCCCTTGCTGCTTTTAATATTTGTTCTTTGTGTTTGATCTTTGTTAATTTGATTAATATGTGTCTTGGGGTGAAACTGGGATTTTTTAACACTTTCCTTATTTCCTTCCCATAATACATTCCAAATTATTATTAAATTAATTTTGAATGATGAACATGTCACTTTGGTACATTGTCTCTGAAAAATTCTACCTCAATTAATCAATGCAAAATTTTTTAGAGTTTTAGAGTACTTCTATGAGCCAAAAGAAATGATTATTTTCAGAAATCATTCTACACTTTTCACTGTTTTATTTCATATTCAGGAAAAATATCTAGAAATGTAATGCGTCTCTTCAGCCTACCAAATACATTCAGAGAAATTATTTAACTATTACGGCAGAAAGTGACATTCTTCATGAAAAACTGAGTGACACCAAGGAGTAATTGATAAAATTAGATTCTATATTTGTTTCTCTGGGTAGGAATTGTGTGTACCAGGAAGTGGGGATCCTTGGGACCCATTTTAGAAGGTTGCCTACCATATGTGTTTTCCTAGCAACTAAACAAGTCTCATGATTCAGTTGGTAAAGAATCTGCCTGCAATGCAGGGGACATGGATTTGATTCCTGGGTTGGTAAGATACCCTAGCGAAGAAAATGGCAACCCAGTCCAGTAGTCTGGCCTGGAGAATTCCATGGAGAGGAGCCTGGCAGGCTACAGTCCATGGGGTCAAAAATAGTGCACATGCTATTGAAAATTGTATTTACATATATTTTATGTAACAGATGTTCGTAAAGAATGTTGGAAACATCCAGAGATTAAATAAATTTGTGAATCTAATTGAGGTTAACAAATAGTTATCTTAAAAAAAAAAGTTATATAAATGTATTAATAGCTAAGTCCTATAAGGAAGGATGATGATGAGTACATCCAAGGATGAATCAGTCCTTTGAGAAGTGAAGTTTTAATGAAGTGAGAGAAATGGAAATAAGGGTATAAATGGCAAATGGGCTTCCCTGGTGACTAAAACAGAAAGAATCTGCTTTCAATGCATGAGACCTGGGTTTGGTCCCTGGGTTAGGAAGATCCTCTGGAGAAGGGAATGGCTGTATTGTCACTATAGTTGCCCCCCCCCCCCCCCCCCGGAGAATCCCGTGGACAAAGGCGCTTGCTGGGCTACAGTCCATGGAGTCACAAAGAATTGGGCATTACTGAGCATCTAAGCATGCATGCACATAGAGTGAACAGACATCAAGAAGCCCATCCAGGAAGCTGATTTTCTTATTATCAAGTCAATTCTAACTGCTGCCACTAACTTCACGTCCTTCTACTGATCTCTAATTACTCACTAAGAAATTATAACTCTTAGGTGCTCTAGCTTCTCTTTAAATTGTGGGTTCTAGAATTAGTATTGCAATGCTACATGTCAAAACTAGTATGAAAACTTTGTATAAAATAGCTACATTGAATCTTGAATAAAGTGCACAACTCTTCTTCTGTATTTATATCAGCCATCTCCTGGTTGAGCATCACATTTTGTTACATCCAAGATTCAAACAGAAACTTCCCAAAGATGGATATAATTTTCTGATAAATATTTACAAGTTTCAAGTTGATAGACATTAGTCACTCCATTTATCTTGCAGTTTCCTTTAAAAGAAGTCTGTCAGGGTCTACATCTTATTGAGAAAAGTCTGTGAAGTTAATGCAGATAGAATTATCCAAGAATGTAAAAAATCAATATTTCATCCTGAGTCAAAAATAGAAAAGAAACCTTAACTTCCTGTCTTAACAGATTCTAAACTTTGTATGTGCCTTTTGTTCTCTGGATCATAAAACAATAATCTGTGAGAAAAAAACAAAACTAAGACCTCCACAAAAATATCAAATTTTCTATTCATATACAGTATTAACCTTAAGAAAAGATTAAGCTTTACTAACAGTATTTGAATTAATTTTTATTCAAGTTTATAATTTATATATGGATACATGCTATTGATTTTATTTGAAAATGTGTTGTATTTGTCTTTGAAGCACAAACATGAATGTTAAGTGTTTGACATGGTAGGTCTATAATAAATATCTGCTGAGTAAATTAAATTTATTTTGATGTTATTTCAGAAATGTAAATATGGCTGTTCTCAAATCAATTATTTGTTTAGCTCTTCATTTTAATTACCCTTATTATAAAACATAGAACATATGAAATACTTTAAGGCAACAAATACAGTTATCTAAACAAAGCAAATCCTTTGACTTTTGTGTTTTTGCTATAGTCCTAGAGTGTACATTTTAAACACTGTTGTAATCAAATTGTACATATAATTTTCTGTTCTGCTTAATCTCCATATTCTATACCAAATAAGCTGTCTTTTGTTATCATTTCCCTACAGTTTATATCAATATAATATAATGCCACAGTGGCCCTCTGTGAATGTTTATGTTCACATTGATCAGTCAGTCAGTTCGGTCACTCACTCATATCCTACTCTTTGTGACCCCATAGACTTCAGCACACCAGGCTTCCCTGTCCATCACCAACTCCTGGAGCTTGCTCAAACTCATGTCAATCGAGTCGGTGATGCCATTCAACCATCTCATCCTGTCTTCAACTGTCAACTTCTCATCATGCCTTCAATCTTTCCAAGCCTCGGGGTCTTTTCCAATGAATCAGTTTTTCGCGTCAAGTGGCCAAAGTATTGAAGCTTCAGCTTCAGCATCAGTCCCTGCAATGAATGTTCAGGACTGATTTCCTTCAGGATTGCCTGCTCTGATCTCCTTGCAGTCCAAGGGACTCTCAAGAGTCTTCTCCAACATTGCAGTTCAAAAGCACCAATTCTTTGGCACTCAGCTTTTTTTTAGTCTAATTCTCACATCCATACACGACTACTAGAAAAACCATAGCTTTAAATACATGGGCCTTGTTGGCAAAGTAATATCTCTGCTTTTTAATATGCTGTCTAAGTTGGTCATAACTTTTTTTCCATGGAACAAATGTCTTTTAATGCCATGGCTGTAGTAATCATCTGCTGTGATTTTGGAGCCTAAAAAAATAAAGTCTATCACCCTTTCCATTGTTTCCCCTTCTATTTGTCATGAAGTGATGGGACCAGGTGTCATGACCTTCATTTTTGAATGTTGAATTTTAAGTCAGCTATTCACTTTCCTCTTTCACTGTCATCAAGAGGCACTTTAGTTTTTTTCACTTTCTGCCATAAGGGAGGTGTCATCTGCATATCTGTAGTTATTGATGTTTCTTCAGGAAGTCTTGATTTGAGCTTGTGCTTCATCCAGTCTGGCATCACATGATGTACTCTGCATATAAGTTAAATAAGCAGGGTGACAAAATACAACCTGATGTACTCCTTTCCCAATTTGGAACCAGTCTATTGTTCCATGTCCAGTTCTAACTGATGCTTCCTGACCATCTGCATACAGATTTCTCAAGAGAAAGTTCAGGTGGTCTGGTATTCTCAACTCTAAGAATTTTCCACAGTTTGTTGTGATCCACACAGTCAAAGGTTTTGACATAGTCAATAAAGCAGTAGTAGATGTTTTTCTGTAACTCTTTTGCTTTTTCGATGATCCAACAGATGTTGGCAATTTGATCTGTGGTTCCTCTGTCTTTTCTAAATCCGCCTTTAACATCTGGAAGTTCACGGTTCATGTACTGTTGGAGCCTGGCTTGGAGAATTTTGAGCATTACTTTGCTAGCATTTGAGATGAGTGCAATTGTGCAGTAGTTTGTACATTCTTTGGCATTGTGTTTCTTTCGAATTGGAATGAAAACTGACTTTTCCAGTCCTGTGGCCACTACTAAGTTTTCCAAATTTGCTGGCATATTGAGTGCAGCACTTTCACAGCATCATCTTTTATGATTTGAAATAGCTCAACTGGAATTCCATCACCTCCACTAGCTTTGTTCATAGTGATAATTCCTAAAGCCCACTTGACTTCACATTCCAGAATGTCTGGCTATAGGTGAGTGTTCACACTATCATGGTTATCCGGGTCACCAAGATTTTTTTTTTTTTAATAGTTCTGTGTATTCTTGTCACTTCTTCTTAATATCTTCTTCTTCTTTTATGTCCATATCATATTTAATCTTTATTGTGCCCATCTTTCCATGAAATTTTTCCTTGTTATCTACAATTTTCTTGAAGAGATCTCTAGTTTCCCATTCTATTGTTTTCTTCTATTTCTTTTCATTAATCACCGAGGAAGGCTTTCTTATCTCTCCTTGTTGTTCTTTGGAACTCTGCATTCACATGGGTATATATTTCTTTTTCTCCTTTGCCTTTATCTTCACATCACTTATTGTCAAATACATATAATTTTCTAAATTGTAAACAGCTTTATACCAGTGTGATTTATTTCTATCACATAATTTGACTCTGTAGCTATAATATATACTATTATACACACTTCAGTAATATTGAAGATTAATTGAACTCTAGTATTTGAAATGTACTTTTACAACCAAGTGCTTGACTCTTGTGTTCATGAAGAACACTATTCATATTTATATCAATGCATTTCTAAGGGATCACATATCCAATGTCCTCAGGGTCTGGGGAATAAAGTGAATTAGGAAAATACTCAGGTTAGAAAAAAGACCATTAGTCACAACGTATTAAAAGTAAATATGAGTTTGTGAGAACTTTGATTCTGAATGCAAGTCCTAAATTGTTGTTGATGTTTAATCACTCAGTTTTGTTCAACTCTTTTGCAACTGCAAACCATCAGGCTCCTTTGTCCATGGGGTTTCCCAAGCAAGAATATTGGAGTGGGTTGACGTTTCCCTCTACAGGGGTTTTCCTGAACCAGAGATCAAATTCACACCTCCTACACTGTCTGGTGGATTCTTTACCACTGGGTCACCAGGGAAGCCATAAACTTCCCCCGTATGATCATGCTAGCCAGTGCAGCCAGATCATCTGCATTTTTGTATATTATTATTTGTTTTGTTACAAAGTACAGAATTTTATATTCTGTATGAATTCCCCAATTTGCTAAATGCTGGCAAAGATTTATTAAAGCCTTATTATATCATAGACCAAACAAACTTTGTGAGCTCTGGCATAGAATTTACTGCAAAAGTACACATGTCATTAATAACATGTTGGGTTTAATTCTAATATTAGTATTAATAAAACAGCAAATTCTACTGTAGGCAATCTGGTCGGTCTCTGATTTTACATATACATATGGAAATCCAAAAATTTTACCTGGTTTACCTCAAGGTGATTCAAATAAGTCACAACAGCTGTCATCAGTGACAAGAACACTTTCTTTTGCTCTTTGATTTGATTAAAATGTTGAAAAATTTCAAAGGACAAAAAAAATAAATTTTGTAGTATATTAGTAATGATAATACAGTGAAATTTAGATTCCATGTAACTTTATTCTTAATCACATCAAATTTCAATTTAACCATTTAAGACAAAAAAGGAAACAAATGATACCAGATTTCATAAAACAACTTTTTGATTATATCAATAGTTTACTGTAGAGTTAACAGATTTCTTGCCAACACTCACATGTATAGTAAGAAAAGTCACTCAGTCATGTCTGACTCTTTGCCACCCCCTAGACTGTAGCCTACCAGGCTCCTCCTTCCATGGGATTTTCCAGGCAAGAGTACTGGAGTGGGGTGCCATTTCCTTCTCCAGAGGATCTTCCCCACCCAGGGATTGAACCCAGGTCTCCTGCATTGTGGGCAGACGCTTTACCATCTGAGCCACCAGGGAAGTCTCACATGTATATTTATCCATTAAAGCAGCTAAAACTTATATTTAGAATCGTGAACTGAAAGCTCTAAAAAGGCACCTGCAGTTTGATAGTAACCTCTGTCTCTCTCGGTTTGACAAAGGACTCATCATTTACCTTGGCTAATCCAAAATTTCTTCATCCATAGAAAAGTCCTAAAACCCCAATTTACACTGCTTTAAGAATAAGTGGAAATCCATAGGCTCTTAAGAAAATAAATAATCCAAAGGTATTACTTGCTTCTGAAGAGTCTAGAGACTCAAAAAATGGCAACTGTACTTCCCCATCCCTCTACTTGGCTTTTATTGTTAGTTCTGTGAGTACTGACAAAGTTGTGAGAGAGTTAATTCTTAGTAAGGTTGATAAAGAGTCCAGGACTCTGGAGGAGAAAGGTGTCCAGAGCTCTTGAGGAGGAGAAAAAGACAAACTTTTTTCTTTTTCTACAATCTTTTGTCTTAGTCATATAGCATTCCTTTGTCTTACTCACATATTTTCATTAAGCCCCAAACTAGTGATTATACAACAAAGCAATTCATCTTGCTCAAGGGTATGTTTTTCCTTAAAGTCTATATTAATAATTATATAATAACAATATATCTTGCTTAAGGCCATATTTCTTTCTTAACAAGAATCTTCTGACTAATCTTGTTATCTTAGTTATCCTAGTAAGTGGGTCTGGTAAGATCTTTCTATTGTTAGTTCTAATCCTGTTCATTTAAGATGTATGTTGCTGGAGTGGATCTGATAAAAGTATATAAAGTCTGGATAAGACTAGAGAGAGGGGCACTCTCTGTTCCTCTTCTGATGTCTACATCAGAAGCTTTCTCTGTCTTTTTTCACTGCAATAAAACTTCTACCACACAAAAACTGTGAGTGATCAAACTCTGGTCTCTGATCCTGAAGCTAAATCTTCTTCAGAGATCACGAATCTGACATCCTTGACCATAAGCTGTCAGTTGGTTCACGCTTCATTGTGCTCATGGGGTTACATTCAGATTTATACTACATAAAACACAGGAATAAACTTTTTACCAAATATCCTAACAAAGGTTTTAGGATTGTTTGGCTTTCATCTTGTTCTTGCTTTTCATCTTGTTCTTGTTTTTCAACCAACAGTCATGAAAATGTGATCTCCCCCCTTTGAAAAAAGCTGGAAGGTGTGGTCATCACTGAAATGAGACACTGTCAGCAACACCTTGGGTCTTCCCAGGTAAAGAATCCGACTGCCAAGGCAGGAGATGCAAGAGACATGGTTTGATCCCTGGGTTGGGAAGATAAACTGGAGTAGGAAATGGCAACCCACTCCAGTATTTTTGCCTGGGAAATCCCAAGGACAGAGGAACCATGTGGGATAGAGTCCATGGGGTTGCAAAAGTTGGGCATGACTAAGTAAACACAGCAACACTTTCAACCAGTGAGCAAAGACTGTGGACAGAGTAGTCAGAAGCAGAGCCTAGAAAATTCTTGAGGAAATTAACATGGGGCAAGAAAACCACCATACAAAATCTTCAACATTAAACATTTTTTTTTTTTTCGAAAGTATTATGCAAGTAAAGTTATAGGATAGGCTTCTCTGGTAGATCAGACAGTAAAGAATCTGTTTATAGGTTAGAGCTATTACTCTTTCAAAATCAATAATTCTTAGTGTGAGATTACCTTATATGCTTTATCAATAATGAGCAGATGTACATGTGTGCATCTATATATAAGTGAACCAAAAATAATACCAGGAAACATATTCCAAGTTTGCTTAATAGCAACTAAAAATTAAAATATATTGTCAATTTTTTAAACTAAAATTTAGACTTAAATCAGTTTTGGCAGATAGAAAGGTGTGTATAAGAAGCAGTTCTTTATAACCAAATTGATATTATAAAAAAACAGAGAAAAACTACAAATAATTAATGTTTCTATCTCATATAAAAAAGTGGCCTATCAAATAAATATCTACAAGATATATTTTCTTTGTGTTGTACCTACTCATTTTGAATTTCAATTTTAATTTAGAAAATTAAAATATTTAAATTTGTTTTATGTAGATTCTTAAACTAAGTTTAGAATTTTAATAAAAGTTTAATTATTACCTAATGAATCCCTATCATTTCTCCAGATGTACTGATATTTGATTAGATATTTTACTCCTGATAAAGTGGGGTGCCACTTTAAGCTGATGGTGAATAAAGAGAAAAATTTAATCAGTAATTTACAAACAATTATCAAAGTAACAAAAAGAGTGGATATCTGTTTATGTATAACATTCATTTTGCTGTATAGCAAAAAGTAATACAACATTCTAAATCAACTATACTCCAATAAAAATTAATTTTAAAAAGATGTTATATTGACACAATATTTGTTTATAAGATGTTAAAATGTATACAACACTGTAAACTAAATAATTCATAAATATTTTAAAGAGAATAAATGAAAGCTAAGTAATTAGATTATTTTCTGCAAAAATCACTTTTAATCTGCATCAGTTGCATTCATTAGCAGTTACATTACATATGTATCAGTTCATTTCAGTTCTGTTCAGTTGCTCAGTAGTGACTAACTCTTTGTAACCCCATGGACTGCAGCATGCCAGGCTCCCCTATCCATCACCAACTCCCAGGGCCTGCTCACACTCATATCCATTGAGTTGGTGATGCCATCCAACCATCTCATCCTCTGTTGTCCCTTCCTCCTCCTGCCTTCAATCTTTCCCAGAATCAGGACCTTTTCCAATTTGTCAGTTCTTTGCATCAGGTGGCCAAAGTATTGGAGCTTCAGCTTCAGCATCAGTCCTTCCAATGAATGTTCAGGACTCATCTCCTTTAGAATTGACTGGTTGGATCTCCTTGCAGTCCAAGGGACTCTCAAGAGTCTTCTCCAACACCACAGTTCAAAAGCATCAATTCTTCGGCGCCTTCTTTTTTATAGTCCAACTCTCACATCCATACACAACTATTGGAAAAACCATAGCTTTGACTAGACGAACCTTTTTTGGCAAAGTAATGTCTCTGCTTTTTAACATGCTGTCTAGGGTGGTGACAACTTTTCTTCCAAGGAGCAAATGTCATTTAATTTCATGGCTGAAGTCACCATCTGCAGTGATTTTGGAGCCCAAGAAAATAGTCTGTCACTCTTTCCATTGTTTCCCTTTCTATTTGCCATGAAGTGATGGAACTGGATGCCATGATCTTAGTTTTCTGAATGCTGAGTTATAAGCTAAATTTTTCACCTCCTCTTTCACTTTCATCAGGAGGCTCTTTAGTTCCTCTTCACTTTTGGCCATAAGGATGGTATCATCTGCTATCTGAGGTTATTGGTATTTCTCCTGGCAATCTTGATTTGAGCTTGTGCTTCATCCAGCCCAACATTTTACATGATGTACTCTGCATATAAGTTGAATTTACAGCCTTGACATACTCCTTTCCCAAGTTGGAACCAGTCTGTTGTTCCAGACCAGGGAGCAACCACGGAGCAACCAGAGCCCAAAGATCCTTGGAAAGGATATCGCAACTTCTGAGGACAGCAATGGAGGAGTGCAATCGAAGCCTCAGGGAACAGCACAAGGGGAACCGAGGTGTCAAGGGGACAGCGCCAAAGAAGTAGACAGCGATCAGGAGGTGGCAACAAAAGTAGCAGATTCCGAAACAAAGGGCAGAAGCAGAGTTTTAATAAAGCATTTGGACAGTAATTTAAAGTAGAATATTTATCTGGCAAAAGCAGAACTATGTTCACCAACGAGGAACTGAACATTATTTTTCATACAAAGTCAAAAGCACATTGTATTTCCTTCCTGACCACTTGCCCAGTCCCCATCTCTTCAAGAGAGAAAAGCTTCATCTAAATTATTTCATCTGATTGATGACTGTCATTTATAACTTTTTGCTACTTCTGCCTCGGGTATTCCTTTGGAAAATGTGTATGGATTCATTACATATTCTAATGTATTGTCTACAGATTATAAGATAAAGTCAAGCATGCATCTGCTGATACTTTTTAAGTTGACCTCTCTTTATACTTAGAAATATCTGTTAATAGTAGGCTTTCCTGGTAGCTCAAATGGTAAAGACTCTCCTGCAATGCAGGATCCCTGGAAATGGCAACCTACTCCAGTAATCTTGCCTGGAGAATTCCATGGACAGAGGAGCCTGGCAGGCTGCAGTCCATGGGGTTGCAGAGTCAGGCATGACTGAGAAGCCATCACTGTTGTTCTATGTTTGGTTCTAACTGTTGCTTTTTGACCTGCATACAGATTTCTCAGGAGGCAAAAACATAGTTCAATGGCTATACATATGTTTTTGCCTCCTGAGAAATCTGTATGCAGGTCAAGTTTTGATTTAAATATATGCATTATTGGAATGACATATATGGAATGTCATATGACATATATGGAATGACATATATATATACACATATATATACATATATATATATGTCATTCCAATAATGCATATATTTAGGATCAAAACTCCTACTCATGTAAAATCATGTTATTACCATTTTCTGAAAATCATCATCTATCAATACTTACATGGTAGGTGATTTTATAATGGTCACAATTTATTTAAATGCAATGTAATTTAAAAATGAAAAATTATGTGTGGAATTTATTGTTTCTTTGATAAATTATTTTGATTAACTGTGATTGTTTTCTTAACTCTTCAGCTGCTCTTATGTTATCCTAATTTATTATATGGAAATTAACATAAATTTCACAACATTTTATGGTAATGTTAATAATAAAATATCTCTAAACATTTTTATTGTTTCATAATTTCTTAAACTAATAGTTAGAATTTATTACATTTCATAAGATATTACTCTAAGTCCCTTAATATTCTTCTTTCTCTATTTTGTAACTATTTATTGAAAAACTTGCTATATATCACATATAACTCTGCTTTCAAAAATCTCCCCTTTAGGGAACTAAACTAAGACCTAGATAAGCATATCCTAATTGCCATATTTCCTACATTTTCATCTGCTTTGCCTTTGAATTTTTAGGCAATGCTAAATTATATATGTGAATCAGATGGAGTCCATCACATTGAGTTAGTTATAATCTATCACAGAAATCAGGTAACAGAAAATGTGCAGAAATAATTCTAATCCTTAATGTCAGTTTATAAGGTTTTACTTTGTAAACATGAGGACATAATATAATTTCTCCCTCTCTCAGACTTATCTGAAACTTATAGTCTAATTAGTTTGTCTGGTCAGGATATGTAGAGACATATTTTGCATATTTGCTACCATACATATCTCTACACATATGTATACAATTTCTGGGCTTCCCTGGTGATTCAGAAGGTAAAGATTGCCTGCAGTGCAGGAGTCCGGGGTTTGATTGCTGGGTTGGGAAGATCCCCTGGGGACAGGAATGGCAATCCACTCCAGTATTCTTGCCTGGAGAATCCCACGGACAGAGGAGCCTGGGCAGCTACAGTGCATGGGGTTGCAAAGAGTCAGACACGACTGAGCAACAAACACACATACAACATCTATATTATGTGTCTTTACATCTGTTTGTATGTGTGTGTCTAACAGGTGAATTTGCAAAATAAACATATACCATTTTATTCTAAATCTATAAGAAGAGATGATTTGCTCTGCTGCCAATCGATTAAGACAAAAGTAAATAAATATTAGAGATGAGACTGGAATAAAGTTTGCTTTTTGCTCTTCACATTTACAGACATTGTTGAAGTCACTATTTAAATTTACCTTTAAATTAATATTTTTAATGCTGTTTCAAATTTAACTTTAGTGATACGCTAATAAGGACTAAAATCTGTATCTCCAGATAGTCCTAGTGGTAAAGAACCTGCCTGCTAGTGCAGGAGCCACAGGAGACACGAGTTCGATCCCTGGGCCAAGGAGATCCCCTGGAGGATACCATGGCAGTGTATTCCAGTATTCTTGCCTGGAGACTCACCATGGACAGAGGAGCCTGCTGGGCTACAGTTTATAGCGTCACAAAGAGTTGAACATGGCTGAAGCAACTTAGCATGCAAAATTCACACAATGAAGCCCTAAACCCCAGTATGGCTGTACTTGGAGATGGGACTATGATGAAGTAAGGCTTCCCAGGTGGCTCAGTGGTAAAGACTCTGCCTGCCAACGCAGGGAATGCAAGAGATGCAGGTTCGATCTCTGCTTGGGAAGATCCCCTGGAGTAGGAAATGGCAACCCACTCCAGTATTCTTGCTGGAATATTACATGGACAGAAAAGCCTGGCGGACTATAGCTCATGAGGTTGCAGAGTCAGATATGACTGAGCATACACATGCACACACACACATTGAGGATGAAGTAATTAAGTTTAAATGAGACCTTGAGGGTGGGACCTGATGTGATGGATTAGACTCCTTATTAGACAACACACCAGAGAAAGTGCCTTCCTCACTCTCATGCTCTTTCTCTCTCTCCGAACATAGGCACCGAGGAAAGAGTAAGTGAGGACGTAGTCAGAGGTACAAGACCGGAAGAGAGCCCTCAACAAAGACTAAATTGACTAGATTTCATTCTCCAGAGCTGTGTGTGTGAGTTTGTGTGTGTGTTAAGTTTCTTCATCTTGTCTGACTCTGTGCAACTCTATGGACTATGGCCTGCCAGGCTCCTCTGTCCCTGGGATTCTCCAGGCAAGAAAACTAGAGTGGGTTGCCATGCCAGTGAGTAAACAGATTTCTACTGTTTAAGCCACCCTTTTTGTGTTATGGCATGCTGAGCAGACTAATATATGGTTTTAACGTCATGTGTCCTAAAAATATTTTATGTTAATGTAATATTAAATCAAATGATAAACTAAAAATTTAACATATGTGCTTAGTCAAGATGTAATGAGACCTTGAATATAAACAGTTACTATAGAAAGCAGAGGAAGAGCCAGATATATTAAGAATATAGATATCTACACAATCTGTTATTGGATTTGAAATGGAAGGCAACAGATTATAAAATTGCAGAAGTTTAGCATTGCTGTCAGAATGCTCCTTGGTATGAAATTGTGTATGACCTACCTCCCAAATGAAGAGAAGACAAAGAAGGATTATAAGACAACATGATTAATTGTGTAAGTGTTCATGGTTCCTGTGTTCTGGTTCCTGTGTTCTTTGGATCCTGTTTAAGGCTAACCCTTCAGCCATTCATAGGATCCATTCTTTGTTACTTGTTCAAAAACTCTACTGCAGAGACTTGTTATTTCATCCATGGTAAAATAGCTGGTACCAGACTAGACTCTCTTATTCTTACCTACTATAGGCAAGACAAAATATGTGAAATAACTGCTTTCAGGTATGGGGGAAAACAGCACTAACCTGTGAAATGTATGTTGGAAACATTCAGTTGCCCACCCACGTCCAGTTCTTTGCAATCCCGTGAACTGTAGCATGCAGGCTTCTCTGTCCATCACTATAACCTGGAGTTTGCTCAAACTCATGTCAATTGAGTTGGTGAAGCTCTCTAACCATCTCATCTTCTGCTACCCTCTTCTCCATTTTCCTTCTATCTTCCCCAGCATCAGGAGCTTTTATAATGAGTTGGCTCCTATGTACAAGGTGGCCAAAGTATCAGAGCTTCAGCTTCAGTATCAGTCCTTCCAATATATATTGAGTTGATTCCATCTAGGATTGACTGGTTTGATCTCCTTGCTATGCAAGGAATTCTCAAGAGTATTCTCTCGAGTGGATAGCCTTTCCCTTCTCCAAGGGATCTTCCCAACCCATTCACCCTCCCTGCAGGCAGATTCTTTACCAGCTGAGCCACCAGGGAAGCACAAAAATACTGGAGTGGGTAGCCTATCCCTTCTCTAGCTGATCTTCCTGATCCAGGAATCAAACCAGGGTCTCCTCCACTGCAATTGGATTCTTCACCAGCTGAGCTACCAGGTAAGTCCAATATTGCAGTTTGACTGTAAAGTTTGTGAATTCTCCAGGTGAGAGTACTGGAGTGGGTAGCAGTTCGCCTCTCCTGGGGATCTTCCCAACCCAGGGATTGAACCCAGGTCTCCCACATTGCAGATGGATTCTTTACCAGCTGAGCCACCAGGGAAACCTCTTCTGCAGCACCAAGATTCCAAAGCATCAGTTCTTTGGTGCTCAACTCTCTTTATGGTCCAACTCTCACACCCATACATGACTTCTAAAAAAAGCCATAGATTTGACTAGATGGATTTTGTTGTCAAAGTGATGTCTCTGCTTTTTATCTTTGACAAAGGAGGCAAGGATATACAATGGAAAAAAGACAACCTCTTTAACAAGTGGTGCTGGGAAAACTGGTCAACCACTTGTAAAAGAATGAAACTAGAACACTTTCTAACACCATACACAAAAATAAACTCAAAATGGATTAAAGATCTAAATGTAAGACCAGAAACTATAAAACTCCTAGAGGAGAACATAGGCAAAACACTCTCCGACATAAATCACAGCAAGATCCTCTATGACCCACCTCCCAGAATATTGGAAATAAAAGCAAAACTAAACAAATGGGACCTAATGAAACTTAAAAGCTTTTGCACTACAAAGGAAACTATAAGTAAGGTGAAAAGACAGCCCTCAGATTGGGAGAAAATAATAGCAAATGAAGACACAGACAAAGGATTAATCTCAAAAATATACAAGCAACTCCTGCAGCTCAATTCCAGAAAAATAAATGACCCAATCAAAAAATGGGCCAAAGAACTAAACAGACATTTCTCCAAAGAGGACATACAGATGGCTAACAAACACATGAAAAGATGCTCAACATCACTCATTATTAGAGAAATGCAAATCAAAACCACAATGAGGTACCATTACATGCCAGTCAGGATGGCTGCTATCCAAAAGTCTACAAGCAATAAATGCTGGAGAGGGTGTAGAGAAAAGGGAACCCTCTTACACTGTTGGTGGGAATGCAAACTAGTACAGCCGCTATGGAAAACAGTGTGGAGATTTCTTAAAAAACTGGAAATAGAACTGCCATATGACCCAGCAATCCCACTTCTGGGCATACACACTGAGGAAACCAGATCTGAAAGAGACACGTGCACCCCAATGTTCATCGCAGCACTGTTTATAATAGCCAGGACATGGAAGCAACCTAGATGCCCATCAGCAGATGAATGGATAAGGAAGCTGTGGTACATATACACCATGGAATATTACTCAGCCATTAAAAAGAATTCATTTGAACCAGTCCTAATGAGATGGATGAAGCTGGAGCCCCTTATACAGAGTGAAGTAAGCCAGAAAGATAAAGAACATTACAGCATACTGACACATATATATGCAATTTAGAAAGGTGATAACGATAACCCTATATGCAGAACAGAAAAAGAGACACAGAAATACAGAACAGACTTTTGAACTTTGTGGGAGAATGTGAGGGTGGGATATTTCAAAAGAACAGCATGTATACTATCTATGGTGAAACAGATCACCAGCCCAGGTGGGATGCACGAGACAAGTGCTCCGGCCTGGTGCACTGGGAAGACCCAGAGGAATCGGGTGGAGAGGGAGGTGGGAGGGGGGATCGGGATTGGGAATACATGTAAATCCATGGCTGATTCATATCAATGTATGACAAAACCCACTGGAAAAAAAAATAATAATAATAATAAAAAAAATAAAAAAATAAATAAATAAATAAATAAAAATAAAATGCTGTCTAGGTTTGTCATTGCTTTTCTTCCAAGGAGCAAGCATCTTTTAATTTCATGGCTGCAGTCTTTGTCCACAGTAATTTTAGAGCCCAAGAAAAGAAAATCTGTCATTGTTTCCACTTTTGTCCCCTTGTATATGCCATGAGGTGATGGTACTGGATGCTATGATCTTTGTTTTTTGAATGTTGAGTGTTAAGTCAGCTTTTTCACTCTCTTCTTTCATCCTCATTAAGACATTCTTTAGTTTCTCCTCACTTTCTGCCATTAGAGTGGTATTATCTGCATATCTGAAGTTGATATTTCTCCTGGCAATCTTGATTCTCTCCTGTGAGTCATCCAGTTCAGCATTTCCCATGATGTACACTGCATATTAGTTAAGTAAATGGAATGCCAATATACACCATTGTCTTATTCCTTTTCCAGTTTAGAGTCAGTCCATTCTTCCATGTGATCGTCTCTTGTGGCTCAGATGGTAAATGATTCGCCTTCAATGTGGGAGACCTGGGTTCGACCCCTCGGTTGGGAAGATCCCCTGGAGGAGGGCATGCAACCCAATCCAGCATTCTTGCCTGGAGAATCCCCATGGACAGAGAAGCCTGGTGGGCTACAGTCCACGGGGTCACAAGAGTCAGACACAACTGCATGACTAAGCACATCACAGATTGTTCCCTGTAAGGTTCTAACTGTTGCTTCTTGATCTGCATAAGGCTTCTCAGGAGACAGATAAGATGATCTTGTATTTTTATCTCTTTAAGAATTTTCTACACACTCGAAGGCATTAGTGTACTCATTGAAGCAGAAGTAGAGGCTTTTCTAGAATCCCCTTGCTTTCTCTTTGATCTAATGGACTTTGGCCATTAGGTCTCTGGTTACTCTGCCTTTTTTTTCTAAACCTAGCTATACATCTGTAATTTCTTGGTTCATGTACTGTTGAAGTCTAGCTTGAAAGACTTTGAGCATAACCTTGCTAGCATGTGAAATGAGCACAATTGGACAGTAGTTAGAACATTCTTTGGCACTGCCCTTTTTAGAGGCTCATAAATAGTACAACTGTATAATTTATGCATAATGATTTTGCTGCACAATGCTTAAAATTTACTTTTTATAGATTCTAAGGAAATATACTATGCACAGGAGCTAACATACAATTGATCAATTAATCCTAAGTGTTAGTCATTCAGTCGTGTCACCCCATGGACTGTAGCCCGACAGACTCCTCTGTCCATGGAGTTCTCCAGGCAAGCATGCTGAAGAGGGTTGCCATTTCCTTCTCCACAATTAATCCTAAGATAGAGCATAAACTGGCAATCTCCTTCTCTGAACACTCCAAATTTAGGGGGTACCAGTTTTATATATGTATTTGACATATATATATATATATATATATTTCATTTTATATTCATATATTTGATTTAATTTCCCAGGAACTAGGGAATGTGAATGTTTTAATGACCTTTATTTCTTCAGTGTGTAGCATGATTTCTAAACAGAATAGATAGCCTATAAATATGTGCTCTATGATTAAATGCACTTTGAATAATAAGGAAAATAATGATGTCACCTTATTTAATATGTTGAAATCTATAAAAATAAAATAAGTAAATTGCAACATTATTGCATTGCTGTAGATAATTTTTTTAAAAAACCTGGCATCAGATTAGATAAGCAAGCTCCTCATTTCATACAACTATTGTGAAAAATCAGTTTGCTGATGCAGACGATAACAATTTACCATGAATCTCAGAGTAAAATTATTTTTAAATGTTCTAATGACATGTATTAAGTAATCAAGCGATGAGACACTGATTGTGTGGAAAAGGAAGGATTACATTAAAGCATGCTTTAATGACACATTTTCCCTTTTGTGCTAAGTTAAATAAATAGAACTGAATATATATTAATTATAGAGGTGTTGAGTGATAGTGTGAGTACTTCTAAAACTATAGTCATTTTTTAATTCTTTATAATCTATTTTCCCTTGTTCATATAAATCTATATAAAACAGAATATTGCATAAATCTCTCCCATATAGTTTTTTCTTTTCTTTCTTTCTTTCTTTGTTTTTTTACTGAGTGATGCAAATGATACAAAATTAATGCTTCTTGAAATGATAACTGAATGACAATGAAGGCACCCAATAAAGTAAAATCATGTGTTGTTATTGCTTAAAGTTACTAGAAAATCTTGACAACCTGATAATAAGCAAAAGAAAGCAAAAGATAAATAAATCAGTTTGTATAAAGGAAAAGTATTATAAACAGCATAGTGATCTGAAGATTTCATTCTTTGCAGCCTCATCCTTCAAATACCAAAACATATTTAAGTCACGAATATTTCAGTTCAGTTCAGTCGCTCAGTCATGCCCAACTCTTTGTGACCCCATGAATCACAGCACGCCAGGCCTCCTGTCCACCACCAACTCCCAGAGGCCACTCAAACTCATGTCCATTGTGTCAGTGATGCCATCCAACCATCTCAGCCTCTGTCGTCCCCTGCTCCTCCTGCCCTCAATCTTTCCCAGCATCAGGGTCTTTTCAAATGAGTCAGCTCTCTGCATCAGGTGGCCAAAGTATTGGAGTTTCAGCTTCAGCATCAGCCCTTCCAATGAACACCCAGGACTGATCTGCTCTAGGATGGACTGGTTGGATCTCCTTACAGTCCAAGGGACTCTCAAGAGTCTTCTCCAACACCACAGTTCAAAAGCATCAATTCTTCAGCGCTCAGCTTTCTTTATAGTCCAACTCTCACATCCATACATGACTACTGGAAAAAGGGTCGTCTTGACTAGACAGACCTTTGTTGACAAAGTAATGTCTCTGCTCTTTAATATACTGTCTAGGTTGGTCAAAACTTTCCTTCCAGAGAGTAAGTGTCTTTTTATTTCATGGCTGAAGTCACCATCTGCAGTGATTTTGGAGCCCAGAAAAATTAAGTCAGCCACTGTTTCCACTGCTTCTCCATCTATTCCCCCATCCCATGAAGTGATGGGACCAGATGCCATAATCTTAGTTTTCTGGGTGTTGAGCTTTAAGCCAACTTTTTCACTCTCCTCTTTCATTTTCATAAAGAGGCTCTTTAGTTCTTCACTTTCTGCCATAAGGGTGGTGTCATCTGCATATCTGAGGTTATTGATATTTCTCCCGGCAATCTTGATTCCAGCTTGTGCTTCTTCCAGCCCAGAGTTTCTCATGATGTACTCTACATATAAGTTAAATAAGCAGGGTGACAATATACAGCCTTGATGTACTTCTTTTCCTATTTGGAACCAGTCTGTTGTTCCATGTCCAGTTCTTACTGTTGCTTCCTGACCTGCATACAGGTTTCTCAAGGGGCAGGTCAGGTGGTCTGGTATTCCTATCTCTTTTAGAATTTTCCACAGTTTATTGTGATCCACACAGTCAAAAGCTTTGGCATAGTCAATAAAGCAGAAATAGATGTTTTATTGGAACTCTCTTGCTTTTTCGATGATCCAGCAGATGTTGGCAGTTTGATCTCTGGTTCCTCTGACTTTTCTAAAACCAGCTAGAACACCTGGAAGTTCACGGTTCACGTATTGCTGAAGCCTGAGTTGGAGAAGTTTGAGCATTACTTTACTAGCATGTGAGATGAGTGCATTTGTGTGGTAGTTTGAGCATTCTTTGGCATTACCTTTCTTTGGCATTGGAATGAAAACTGACCTTTTCCAGTCCTGTGGCCACTGCTGAGTTTTCTAAATTTGCTGACATATTGAGTGCAGCACCTTCACAGCATCATCTTTTAGAATTTGAAATAGCTCAACTGGAATTCCATCCCCTCCACTAGCTTTGTTCATAGTGATGCTTCCTAAGGCCCACCTGACTTCACATTCCAGATGAGTGTGAGTGATCACATCTTTGTGATTATCTGGGTTGTGAAGATCTTTTTTGTATAATTCTTCTGTGTATTCTTGACACCTTTTCTTAATATCTTCTGCTTCTGTTAGGTCTATACCATTTCTGTCCTTTATTGTACCCTTCCTTGCATGAAATGCTCCCTTGATATCTCTAATTTTCTTGAAGAGATCTCTAGTCTTTCCCAATCTGTTGTTTTCCTCTATTTCTTTGCATTAATCACTGAGGAAGGCTTTCTTATCTCTCCTGGCTATTCTTTGGAACAAATACTATGCTTCAGTAAAGGTGGTATATAATTGACACTACTGAAAATTGTGTAAATGCTTCTCAAAATATAAGAGACAAGAGAACAAAAATGGGTGAGAGTTTGTGAAGCAAAGATAATTAATAGTTGCTCTATAAATAAATTAGCAACAAGGATATATTGTACAGCACAGGGAAATATAGCCATTAGTTTGTAACAACTTCATATGGAGTATAATCTATAAAAATATTGATTCACTATTTTGTACACCTGAAACTAATGTAATATTGTAAACCAACAGTACTTCAATAAAACAAAATACTTTATAAAATTGGAAGCTTGATTTTCTGCTGAGATAGGTAGGAAAAAGAGTAATGTGCGGCAGTGATTGGAAATGAATCTAGCAGATAATTTTAAAACAACTTCCATACGAAATGGAAAATGAAATAAGCTAGAGATAAGCAAAAGATTATCAAGCTTAGGTATGTCAAGGGGAGACAGAAAAATGATATGGAAAGAGCTTATCCACTGAAGTTGGTGTAACAAATGTCCATATCAAAGTTCTGAAAATTATTTGCTTTGAGACCATGGGAAATTATATAACTTCTTAGTGCCTCAGTCTTCACATTTGAAAAACATTAAAATTTCAAATGTTATTTCTAGGAAACTGATGCAAATGAATTTACCTTTTGAGTGAACTTCAAGGTGAAACATGATGTGTATGTTGCACTAAGGAAATGTTTACTTTTTCGATAAACTGATTTTCTTTAAGATTAGACTTATTTTAACATAATGGAGTCCCATTCACAAGTCAAGCATCTTTGGCATTGAAACAAAGAGATATAAAAGCATATATATTTCTTTATATTTATGTAGAAATAGTTCTTTGCAAGGTCTAAAAGTCGGATGAGTTTGTAGCTATCATTGTTTCTGTTGCTGCTGTTTTTACTTGGTTTTACTTCTTTCAGAACTGTCACTTAAAAGCAATGTGACTATAGGAGTGGCATTTAATCAGGTTGAGAATACTTTCACAGGGATGGTATAAATGAAATAAAAGATAGAAAAGCATATAACTTTAACTGAAACATATATTATCATTAAATGCTTATTCAGACCTTTCAGTATTAAAATTGATATGCCTGTGTATCTGAAAATAGAGGACTAATGTTTAGATATGCCTTCTTAATTGAACTTTATACTATTGTTTCTATATAAGTTTTCCCTAAGTTTGGTTAGGGCTTCCCTGATGGCCCAGCAGTAAAGAATCTGCCTGCCAGCCAGGAGACATGGCTTTGATCTCTGGGTCAGGAAGATTCCCTGGAGGAGGAAATGGTAGTCCACTCCAGTTTTCTTGCCTGGGAAATCTCACAGACAGAGAAGGAGCCTGGCGGGCTACAGTCCACAGTGTTGCACAAGACTCAGACACGACTTACTGACTAAACAATGACAAGCTTAGAAACTAGTCATGTTATGGTACCATTTGACTGTATGCAAGCTATCATTCCTAAGAGCAGAAACGCTCTGAGCCCAACAAAGTAACAGCCTTGTAAGAAGAAGAGATTTAAGTACATCTATAATATGCTATCTGAATGCGATTTTATCTAGCTAGTTTACAGATGCCATAATAAACCTAGATGTTAAGGGTAACTGTTTCACATTTCCCTCCATTTCTGGGTCTACAGTGGGAACATTCGTATGCTCAGCACCTAAAGTATTTTTATCATCTGATTTTGCATATGACCTTTTCACAGTTTCAAGAATTTAAGGGATGTTATAATAAATGCTCATTATAAACTATAATGAAGAAAGGCTGGAATTTTGCTCTGCTCATTTTTTTGTGTTCATCAGTTAAACGACTTACTTAAGAAAAAAAAAAAGAATCACTTTTCTCAAATTACCTTCCAACATAGGAACCTGGTGTGCCATAGTGTTCTAGTATTTCTCTAATATTCTCAGAGAAATGTCTCACATTTCCTTTCCCTTACACTTCTTTTGATTTTGTTTTAGCTATTTTTGTTTCTTTGTTGTTAAGGTATCTAATGATTTATGATGTCTATCTTCTTTGTGAATTGTACCTTTTATCATTAAAAATATTCATCTTTATTCATTAAAAAAAGAAAAAATGTATATTTAGCAGTTATAAAATATCAAATTCTATCTTCACTTAATGTTACTGAATTTAAGAAATGATAGATCCACCACATGCAATATTTTTAATTATATATATACATATATGTAAGTCTGTATATATAATATGTGTATGTAAATATGTACAGACACATGCAAGGAATCACATTTAAAATTCATAATGAAAGAACACTACTATAGTGGAATGTTTAATGTATTTCATTATTTTTTTGTAAAGACTTCTATTACATTTTATTATAGTTTATTTAGATTAAGTGAAAATTTGTTTCCTTATATTAAGTACATATTTTATATGAAGAAAATTATAGCAATGATATATGAGTGAATATATCAGCATGGAATGAGGATTTTCTCATGCAATTCATTTAAAAATTTTTGAAAATAGATTGGAAAATACTGAAGAGAGTAAAGGTAAGGATTTTTTTTTTAACACTGTAACACTGGACAAATACTTTCAAAGGTCATACACTTGAGACACATCTTACTAAAACTTTGAGATTTAATATGAAGATTATAGAATGCTCCCACTTTTCAATATCTTCCCACCACACAGAAGGACTTCTGTATAATGTTCTAAAAATACTAATTAAAAGTCAGAAATTATCAGAGAAGATTAAAAACACACAGAATAATATTTTTGTATATAAATGAAAATGACTTTAAATCATAAAGATGCCATGAGGCAAAAAGTATAGGAGTAGATAAAGGTATCTATGTGAATAATAATCAAAAGAAAGCTAGAGTAACTTATTGAATTTCAGACAAAGCAGACTTCAGAACACAGCAAAAGCAAATTATTAGAGATTTTTTTAAAAAAGGAATTTACCAGACATAAAGAAGCAATCAACTCACCAAGAAGATCTATTATCTTAAATATGTTTGTAAGGCAAACATGGATAGAAATTAAAGGAGAGAGAAAAAACCATTCTCTTTATAGGATACTTCAACATCTCTTTGTCAGTAGCTAATAGATAAAGGAGGAGAAAAATCAGTAAAATAGACATTTTCTGAATGGCTCTATCAATAACATTTCATAATGAACATTTATAGAATATTCCATCCAGAGGTAGTAGAAGAAACATTCTTCTCAAGGTGAAGTCGGACAATTACCAAGATAGATCTTTTTCTGTGTTATAAACACACCTTAATAACATTTTAAAATCACACAAAATGTTCTCAGCTCACAATGGAATTAGAGTAGGAATCAGTAACAGAAGCAAAACTGAAAAAAAAATTAAATGTTTAGAAATTAAGTAACACTTTTGAAATGACACATGGATTTCAGGAGTCTCCAAATAAATTAAAAATGTGTTTTGGATTAAACAAAAATGAAAATGCAACTCTTTAAAATTTGAGAGACGCAGTGACAATAGTGTGTAGAGGGAAATATATGGTCTTCAGTGCATATATCAGAAAAGAAAAAAGATCTAAAGTAAATAATCTAAGGCTCTATCATGGAGAACTGTGAAAAGAAGAACAATTTAAGTTTAAGGTACTTCAAATAAAATACAAAATTAAAACATATATGTATATATAAATACATACATATAAAATTAGAAAATATATTATATGTATATATAGGCATGCATATATATATACATAGAGACAGACATACATATATACTCCCTTCCTCTGGAACATCCCTCACCCCTTCCATTACTGTACTTAATTTTTTAATTCTTATTTCAACTTATATATATACATATATATAGTATGATTTATTTGCATTGTTGTAGTGCAGAAACAAGCACAACATTGTAAAGCAATTATCCTCCAATTAAAAAAAAACAATAAAAACAAAGCCTGGTTATTTGAAAAGATCAATGAAATTGATAAAACTCCAACCAGTCTAACCAGAAAAAAAAAAAGAGGTGAGAAGACACAAATGAATAATGTATGAAATGAAACAAAGGAGGTCATCACTATAGATTTACAGATCTCAAAATGATAATAAATGAACACTGTGAACAAATCTATGCGCACAAATTTGATAACTTAGTTAAAATGGATTAATTCCTTAAAGAAACAAACTCCAAAACTCATTCAAAGAGAAATAAATAACCTAGATAATCCTGAATTCATTAAATAAATTCATAGTTAATAAACATCTAGCAAGAAATGTCTAGGCCTAAATTATATCTCTGGGTAGTTGTACCAGACAGTTAAATAATAATAATTGTACATAATATTTTCCAGAAAATACAATGAGAAGTAATAATAGTAATAATTCATTTTATGAGATCAACAGTACCCCAGTATCAAAGCCAGAAATGACTACAAAAAAAGGGAAAATAAAGACTACTATACTGTAAATGTAATTGGATTTGATATGCTATTAACTATAGAGGATTTTTATCTCTTTCAATTCTTTTAATGACCTTTCTGGTTTTGATATTCGGGTAATATATATATATGAAAAACAAATATGATTCATTCAAAGTTAAGGCTCTTTTAACCACCATATCAATTCCCCAGTGGCTCAGTGGTAAAGGATCTACTAGCAATGCAAAAAACTCAGGTTTGATCCCTGAATCAGGAAGATCCCCTAGAGAAGGGAATGACAACCTACTCCAGTATTCTTGCCTACAGAATCCTATGGACAGAGGAACCTGATGGGCTACAGTCCACGGGGTTGCAAAAGAGTTGCACATGACTTCGCAACTAAATAACAACATTCAATTCAGTTCAGTCACTCAGTCCTGTCCGACTCTTTGCCACCTCATGAATCACAGCATGCCAGGCTTTCCTGTCTATCACCAACTCCTGGAGTTTACCCAAACTCATGTCCATTGAGTCAATGATGCCATCCAACCATCCCATCCTCTGTCGTCCCCTTCTCCTCCTTCCTTCAATCTTTCCCAGGATCAGGGTCTTTTCCAAAGAGTCAACTCTTCGCATGAGGTGGCCAAAGTATTGGAGTTTCAGCTTCAACATCAGTCCTTCCAATGAACACCCAGGACTGATCTCCTTTAGGATGGACTGGTTGGATCTCCTTGCAGTCCAAGGCACTCTCAAGAGCCTTCTCCAACACCACAGTTCAAAAGCATCAATTCTTCGGTGCTCAGCTTTCTTCATAGTCCAACTCTCACATCCATACATGACTACTGGAAAAACCATAGCCTTGACTAGACAGACCTGTGTTGGCAACATAGTGTTTCTGCTTTTTAATATGCTTTCTAGGTTGGTCATAACTTTCCTTCCAAGGAGTAGGTGTCTTTTAATTTCATGACTGCAGTCACCATCTGCAATGATTTTAGAGCCCCAAAAAATAAAGTCAGCAAACATATCATTAGGATAACAAAGAAAAATCATTTGATTGTAACATTTTAACATAGAAAATATTGACAAAATTTAACAGCCATTCATAACTTTAAAGATCTCAGTAAACTAGAAATAAAAAGAAGCATTCATATCTGACTTAACAAATTTAAATATATATTATATATATATAGAGAGAGAGAGGGATGCAGAAGGACAGTTCCAAGCCCAAGTAACAGCACAAATACTTAATTCTGACAGATTAAGAAATACACTTGTATCCAATAAATTTGAAGCCAATGAGTTGGCCAGGTATATGTGTTCAGAAAGTAGCAAATGTATGTAAGCAAAACTTCCTCATCTTACCTAAAGAGCAAACATATGAATAGAGATGAAACGATTCACTGAATAATATGTGTACATGGATGAAAAACAAGATTATAACAGGAGATCTTCCAATGTTGACAAAAAGAAATGAGAACAGATGGGAAGACTCTACAGGATTATTTATGTAGACTGTGTGAGAAGCATTAAAAGAAGAAACAAAAAATGAATGAGCTGAGAGGTGGAGGTAGAAATTGAAAGTGACATATGAAGATATGCTTAACTCTAGAGATATTTTGAAAAGGGAAAGGAAGGATCATTGGCATTTCCAGTTACAAATTTGCAAGGGAACTTCAAGCAAGTGTAGTAGGACAACAGACCAGACTTCAGATTGTTGAAAGGTCAGTTATATGTGAGTGAGGTGAAGTTGGGTATACCACATCTCATGGGATAAGGGCTGAAATGCACATATCATAGTTTTACTGGGGTCCTTTTTCATGAAGTAAACAAGTTCTTTCATGTGTCTCAGCATAGTTTATTCCTATGCAAAAAAAAAAAAAAGCAATAATGTAATTCATAAAATGATTGTGAACACTAAATTTTTGTAGTATTTTTTTGCAAAGTATATACTCAATGATGAGCACCTCTTTATTAATATTACTGCTGTCTCATTTTTTTTTAAACATTGACAGAGCAGAAGAGGAGAAAAGGAGAATTGCTGATTGTCTCACGTAATTTTCAGTGATGACATACTGGAGTTTTCAATCATGCCATAGCAAATATGGTCAGTGAATGATGAACTTGGAGAGGTATAAGTTAGTTGAATTTAAAAGTTGGAGATTTAAGTGATGGTTCGAACTAAAGTGGATTTCCCTGATAGCTCAGGGGTAAAGAGTCTCCCTGTCAGTGTAGGAGATGCGAGTTAGATCGCTGGGTCAAGGAGATCCTCTGGAGAAGAAAATGGCAACCCACTCCAGTATTCTTGCCTGGAAAATCACATGGACAGAGGAGTTTGGTGTGTTATAGCCCAAGGGGTTGCAAGAGTTAGTCACAACTTAGTGATTAAACAACAACAAAAACAAGAACTAAAGTATATTTATACACATGGGAAAGGAAAATAGACAAAATTGGATTGAAAATTCAAGAAAGTTAAGGTCAGGATTATATATATATATACACACACATATATATATATAAAATACATATATATATGTATGTATGTATGTATGTATAGGTACATATGTAAATGCATTGTTAATATGAATATTTAAAAGAGAGTGAAAACTGATGTCATATCAAATACATTGATTCTTGATAACATAGAGTTCAGTACTTTCATGTATAACTGATTTCTTAATTGTCTTGTAGGCAACTGCTGTGTCTTACAATCCTGGTTATTGAGTAATATTGATCACTCTATAATAATAATTATTGAGTAATATTGATTTCAAATTCAAAGATATTTAAGTTTTTTCCCTTTTCTTAAGAAAGTACAATATTATATTGTAGTATGACCAGGAATTCCCAGGATTTTGTGTTAATAACATTTGCCATTGAGATGTAACATGTAATGGTGTAGAATATACCATGTAGGAATATAGTGAGGAGAAGGCCATAATGGAAATTGAAAATAAATGTACTTAAACTCTTCACAAGTGAAAGGCTTTGCCATCTATTCATTTATTATTTATTGGTTCTGCACAAGTTGTTTGAACATACTATTTTCCATTTATTCATCTTAAAGTTGGGCAATAAAAGCAAACAAAAAAAAAAAACATTAAATTCCTCATAAAGTTGAACTCCTTTTTGAGAAATTTAATCACTGACTGATAGTTGTGAAAATCCACTGCACCACTAAATATAAGGGACTTGAATAAAAGGATTCAAAGGCAGTCAAAAATATACTGCAAATTGGAATTATCTTTTAATTACATATATATGTGCATGTGTGTGTATACTGTTTTATAGCAATGGTTATAAGGGAAGAAATACTCAGATTCTTGGAAGAATAATTCCAAGTTGTAATTGCATACTTAGCTAAACTGTACATTAGATGAGAGTCTTCCTTGGTGGCCCACACAATAAAGAATCTGCCTGCAACATATGAGACGCAAGTTTGATCCTGGGTCACGAAGACCCCCTGGAGAAGGGAAATGGCTGGCTGGTGGTGGTGGTTTAGTTGCTAAGTTGTGTCCACCTGTTTGGGTTCCCATAGACTGAACCCAAAGAGTTGGACATAACTGAGTGATTAACACTTTCACTTTTTCTCTTTTTTTTTCACACAAAAGAGTCAACAGAAATTCTCAAACATGGAGAGAGATTTACAAAATTATCTCCCTCTCACTCTTTTTCTCTTAGGAACTAAACTGATGTAGCATGCTGACATTTTATCAATTCTTTTCAGATCTCTTAGTACTTGGAAATTGCCTCAAATATAGTGCTAGCATATTTGCATTTGTTTCCAAAAATTCATATTTTATTTTATTTCAATTTGTTTTTTATGGCCACACTGCACAGCTTGCGGGGATCTGAGTTCCCCAGGCAGGGACTGAACCCCAGACACAATGATAACACAGCATCCTAAACACTGGACCAGCATGGAACATCCAGGAATTCTCATTTTAATACAACAGTTACTAAAACTTGCCCAGTGAATTTCATTATTATTTTTATAATTTTATTTATTATTTTTGGCTGTGCTGTGTCTTTGTTTTTGCACAGGTTCTTGTCTAGTTTCAATGCTCGGGCTTATTGTCTTGGCTTCCTTGCTGCAGTCACGGCTCCCAGGGTCTAGAGCACAGGTTCCGTGGTTGTAGAGCACAAAGGCCTAGTTGCTCCATGGCACGTGGGATCATCCCAGACCAGAGATTCAACTCGTGTCTTCTGAGTTGGCAGCATATTCTTTATTACTGAGCCACCAGGGAAGCCCTGTCCAAGGACTTTTAAAATGCCCTCCTCTTAAAGACAAGGAATAACATCCTTTCTAATTTTTTCTTCAAAGCACTTGTTTTTCCTCTTTGACTCAAGATTAGGGTTATATTTTAACACTTCTTTCTATGCATACCTCTACCATTCCATCTTGATGAAGAATTTTAACAGCTATTACTTAAGAGAAGTAGTTGTCTAGCTCTTCTGACATGGAACATGGTGAATCCATGTACAACTAATCATATCCATAATTCAAAGAAGCTTGTGACTTACAATATGTTTTAAAGATCTCTATGATTCTCATAGTGTTATGTAATAAATATGTAAACTATTTAATGGACTTCATGTAAATGTAACTAGAACTTAAGAGTTAAGAAATTTCAGAGGAACATAAACAACACCAAGAGCAACAAATTCATTTTGCCAAAGAGGCAAGTATCACAGGAAGTTTAAGGCGCTGACCCCAAATGACTTTTACAGTTAGTGATAGTATTTGGTACAAAATAAATTTTAAATTTTTTTCTAGTGGATCATACCACGGTTTCACTTGTGTGTTGATCTAATACTTCTTTGACCACAAAGATTGCATTTTCAAAATTTGTAAGTAATATACATATATTACATAGAATATGTACACATATACTTCTGTAAAGGTAAGCATGCAATGTAATTAAAAAGATATGTATGATTATTGCCAACCCCTTCCCATGTAAATTTTAAGCATTTTTATATTGTTTAACTCCTGAATGAAGGCCAGTTACTGCAATATTATAAATAAAAATGAATCTCTAGATATTTACAAGTATTGAAATATTAGGCCCAGTACTTTCAGTAGTGTGAGTGATGTACCATAATATTACTAATTTACGAGCACCAAAAGACCTCTGCTCACCTTGTCACTTTTGTGGTTTCCTACTGCACATGAACTTATTTCCGTTCATGATTTTTATTTTTTTTGTTTTTGTTTGCCTCTTTGTTGTAAATCAAATATGTTTTTGATTTTTTTTCCTGGTAACATCTCTATGGTTCTTATGGGTTAAATACATCCCCATAAAATTCATATTTTCAAGTCCTAACCATCAGTACCTTATAATATGACTATATTTGGAGAAAGGACCTTTAATGATTTAACGAAGATTAAAAAAAAAAAGTCGTGTGAGTGGGCTCAATGTGACTGCTGTCCTTAGAGAAGAGGAATGAGCCCAGGGGTGGGGGCGGGGGCAAAAACATGCGGAGAAATGAAGAAAAGACAACCATGGAAAAGCCAAAGAAAGAGACCCTTGGAAGAAAACAACTCTACAGACGCCTTGATCTTAGACTTCTAGCTTCCTCAAGCTTGAAGCTTCTTGCTTCAAGTCACCCAGTCTGCATTGCTTTGTCATGGCGGCCCTAACAAATGAATTCAGTGGTTTAGCAAACATAAAAGATAGAGGTACCTGAAAAAAGGCTTACTCATTTGGTGCAAGTAAGAACCACCAATTTCATGCGCTTACTTAGTATCTCAGTCACGTGCCTTGAAATGACCTACTTCCCCTAAGTCTTTGTGACATCATTGCTTCTGATATATAAATACATGAAAAGGCAGTCAGATTCTCTAGCAAGGTGCAACAAGCAGTCATTGTTGACAAGAATCAGCTGGAAGTGATTTGCATAGTAACCTTCTTCAAAGGACCTTGCATCATGGCATAGCCAGTCATGTTGCTGGGGCAGACCCAGAAGTTGACATATTTTTTTCCCTTCAGAATAGTTATGGAATCACCAGCTTTTTAAAAAATTACATGAACACTTCCCAAAGCAAAGTATACTGCAAATTATCACACTCTATCAAGACTGAATGCAGTTGCCTGGGATGAGACAAAGGTAAAGCCATCAAAGTGGGGAAGAACTGTTGATCTTGATAAGGAAGACAAGCAGAGTCTGCAGTTATGAGACAACAAAAGAGCGATGGGAAATGCAGATTCAAGTGGCCAAATTAGCACAACATAACTATCAGATATTTATTTCTGAAGTAAGCATTTAATAATAAATAGGACTGAATATAATTTGCCTACATGATTTCTATTTCTACCCATTTTCCCCATATGTGAATGTTTCCTTTCACACTTTGCAATACAAATATAATTATAAATATTTAAGAAATGCAGCTGGATATAGATAATGTCTTCAGAAATAGTTCATAAATAACTTTTATTTTTCCTATATATTGTTTTAATATTTCAGTAGTCACTTGTATAGTTATAATATTAAGAAAATATATTCTTACTTTATAGGTAGTTACCTGTTTTGTTAAGTGCCTTTCTAGATAATGTGAAGTTCACTTAAAAGTGATGTATCAGTATATGAGTGCAGCTTACCTGTCTGCTTATAAAATCTAGTATTTCTAAGAAACTTCATCAAACTAAAAAGTAAGGTTTTTTTACAAAGGAGAGTCATGATATTGTTTATATTAGAATTGTAGATAATAGGGTAAAGAAGTAACTCTGAGCTCCAGTAGAATGATGCTCCAAGTTGAAATTCATGTTAATAAAATAATCAACTACCAGATCTTGCATTAGTGTACATTTAGGTGTTATATTTGGTTTGAATTTTCCAAAGTTCCTGATGTTTCATTTGTTTGGTAATTATTAGTAAATATTTTTAGAAATGCTATAAATCCATTCTGCATTATTTGATAAATGTTTTATCTTCTTGGCTCATCAAAGAATCACTAGCTTGTAAGAAACTCTGAGAAGCTGTATATAAATTTATCTTTCCTTATTTAAATCAATGACATTTTCCACAAAAATGTTTCATAATAACACAACTTAAATTTTTGGTATGACTTAAGACTGTAACGATCTGATGATTTGTTAAAACCAACCTTTCACGCACTGGCACAATATTAAAACAAAACCAATATTTATTTTCATCTGAATTTCAGCCTGAGGCTTCTTTTATAAAGAGTTTTTTTTTTAATCTTCTTTTTAAAAATTTTATTTCTTTGGAAAACAATTAACATTTTCATGAACACTTTTAATAGGAACTAATATTAAGATCAAACATTGCTTTTAAAATTTGGGACTTACATATTAACTTTGTTATTATCGCATTTATTTCAATTTTCTGAAAGGGTAGGAAAAAACAAATATATATTGGCATACATTTTAAAAAAGAAAAAAGAGCAGTTTAATTATAAGAAGATGGAGTTCAGAAAGTTTTCTTCTTTTTTCCTTAAAAGGAATGAGAAGTCGGCATGTTGCTATTGCTCCTTGACATAAAGACAGTGTCTTTGTTTTATGTCCTCTGTGTCTGAATCCTGCAATGCCATCACAGCAGAGAGTACTCTACACCGCTTTAAATGATAAGAGTTTCAATAGGCACTTTAGTGGAATTAAGAAAAATCTAACACTCTTCCACCGTGATGCCACATAGCTATCTTCGTTCTAGGTTGTCACGTCAGTAAATTGTATTGAATAGGCCTGAGCTCGTCTCAGTGTGTTTCCAAAATAACAAAACAAAACCAAGCAAGTACACACTAGAGGATTTATCTTGTGTTGGCAGAATAAACCAAAGCTGACAATATGATAAATATAGCAACTTGCTAGAAACCAGATAATCAAAGGAATCTTGTCCTAGAAAGCCGTGTGTGTGTGTGTGTGTGTGTGTGTGTGTGTGTGTGTGTGTGTATGCGTGCATGTGCACGCGTGTGATTTCTATTTATGTTCCTTTCCCTTAAATTTCTTCTGTTGGCTGTGTTTTAATCTTTGCCTCTCCCCTAAGTGACTTTATCAGGGTTATAACTCTCTTCTTCTCCAAACATGTCTGCCAAGACTTTAAAGCGGGGTCCCCAGTCTGTTAGGTAGTTGTAGTCCTGGTCCGCTTCCGTGGTCAGAGACTCTATGGAGCTGAGAGAGTCAGCTACTGATCCGTTGCCTTCATAGGCATATGTTGCCAATGAATCATATGGTGGGGCTGTGGGGTCCACATCATGTTCTTGTAGCCTTTGATTAATGAAATCCCTTATGTCTGTGTTATCTTCCACTGGTGGTCTCTGACGAGGTAAACAGAGAGAGTCTGGTTTTATATCCCTGCGAATTTTGTTATCTTCAATCACTTTTGGGTTTCTCAGAGCACCAATGTCGAAAGCCTGGGTGTCCTCCTCCCCGCCTCCTTCATCATCATAATGGATAACGTTGTCTCTGATGTCTTCTTTAGAGGTCATCAAGGTGTCTTTCTTCTTCTGCCGTCGCAGAGCTACATACAGCACAACTATGGCTAGAACAAAACAAAAATGGCAAAGTGAGACTGTGTCTGCTCATCTCTCTGTAAGAAATTAAATTGATCAGGGCTGGCTGAGTTTTTTAATGACATCCTATTATTTTCAAAGTACACATATTGTAATCTGCATGGATCCTATCTATGCTGATTTTCATTGTTTAAATTCAGTTTCATTTTTAAATTGTAGCTAAAGTGAAAACATTGCAAAACTCACAAATTCTAATAACAGTAGTCTTATATTTGACATATGTTTAAATATCTCAGTGTCAGGTAATTTGTTACAAAGTTTTAAAAAAGCAGACAGAGAAAGGCAAATATATAATTTATATGTTGAATTTTTTAAAATGGTGTAAATGGAGCTATTTACAAAACAGAAATACAGTCACAGATGTAGAAAAGAAACTTATGGTTACCAGGGGAGAAACACGGGAGAGAGAAAGTGGGAGATTGGAATTGACATGTACACACTACTATATATAACATAGATCATGAATAAGAACCTATGATGTGGCACAGGGGACTCTAGGCAATATCTTGTAATGACCTATATGGGAAAAGAATCTAAAAACAAGTGGATATATATATGCAAATAACCACTTCACTTTTCTGTATACTGAAACTAACACAGCACTGTAAATCAACTATACTCTAATAAAAAATTAATATAAAAAAGAAAAAAATAAAAGAATGGCTTGTCCAATCATACATAGAACTGTATAGCATTGAAGTAATAAAACTTGGGCCTTCCCTGGTAGCTCATCTGGTAAAGAATCAACCTGCAACTCAGGAGACCCCAGTTCAAATCCTAGCCCAGGAAGATCTCCTGGAGAAGGGATAGGCTACCCACTCCTGTATTCTTGGGCACCCCTGATGGCTCAGAAAGTAAAGAATCCGGCTGCAATGCAGGAGACTCGGGTTCAATCCCTGGGTTGGGAAGATACCCTGAAGGAGGGTATGGCAACCCACTCCAGTATTCTTGCCTTGACAATCCCCATGGACAGAGGAGCCTGGCGAGCTACAGTCCATGGGGTCGCAAAGAGTCAGATCTGATGAGTGACTAAGCACACAAAATTAAACTTGAGGGGCTTCCCAGGTGGCCCTAATGGAAGAGAACCTGCCTGACATTGCAGGAGACAAGAGACCCAATTTCAATCTAGATGAGTGACTAAGCACACAAAATTAAACTTGAGGGGCTTCCCAGGTGGCCCTAATGGAAGAGAACCTGCCTGACATTGCAGGAGACAAGAGACCCAATTTCAATCTATGGGTCAGGAAGATCCCCTGGAGGAGGGCATGGCAACCCTCTCCAGTATTTTTGGCTAGAGAATCCCATGGACCGAGGAGCCTGGAGGGCTACAGTCTATAGGGTGGCAAAGAGTTGGATGTGACTGAAGTGATTTAGCACACAGCAAAACTTGAATATTTTTGCCCATAACTGACACTTAGATATTATTCATATCTAGATTTACCTTGTGTTAACATTGCTTTATTTCTGACAAAATAAACACAAATCACAGAAAAGCCACTTTTAAAAGCATTAAACAAGAAAGAGAAAAAGAAAAAGAATATACAATATAAGAGTCAGCTTTCAAATTGTGTCAAGTAAGACCACAAATTATTTAAATTCTGTGTCTTACCATATTGAGATATTCTCCAAACTAAATACTTAGTAATCAGTTGGCCTTCTTAAAACAAGATCATACTTTGAAATACTTAATTTACTCTTATCATCGAATATCTCTTTTTTCCCCCCATCGACTTATGGTCATCATTATTTTGATATATTTTTTTTTTTGAGTGAATAAACACAGATTCACACCATTAAGTCAGTGCTCAATTTTGCCTGGAATAATTCTCCCCTCTCCTCCATAGCAGTGGCAATAGACTGAAAGCCAAATGTGTTTAATTTAACACAACAGTGTTTGGAAGAAAGATCTTGTCACAGGGTTAGAAAGTAGGCGACTACATGATGATTAAAGCAAGTTTATTTCCTTTTCTTCCAAAATTAAGGAGGAAGATAGAGGAGATAAAGGTAGGGCTTCTGTACAATGGGTTTTGAAGAGATGTTCAGCACTTTTCACTTCTGGGCTTTATGCAGATCTCAGAACTGAAAACACTATGGTTTGTTCATCCAAAGTGTGTGTGAGAGAGTTTAAACCTCTTAGAGAGACCTACATATGTATAAAATGGCTTGAGAGTTGCCATGACTGACACTAGTTAGATGCGCTTGAGAGTCAAATAGAAGTTCCTGGACACCACAAGATTCTCATGCTTTCACTCACCCTAGGAAATATATAAAATGGCTAAGAATAAGATGATCGAAAGGGCTCTGAGATTGGCTACACAGATCAAATAGGTGGATTTGTAAGCAGACCCCGTGGCAAGACTGAGTGTCAACATTCAAAGCCGTGTACCAGCAATTCACACCTAGGTACAGGGTAGACACCTGGTAAATACTTAGCAAGTGTGTGCTAAGTTGCCTCAGTCATGCACAACTCTTCCATGGACTTTAGCCCACCAGGCTCCTCTGTTTATGGGATTTTTCAGGCAAGAATACTGGAGTGGGTTGCCATGCCCTCCTCCAGGAGACCTTCCTGATTCAGGAATCAAAGCCAGACCTCCTCATTGCAGGTGGATTCTTTACCGTCCAAGCCACACATCCTAGTAAGTACTTAAAAATTTTATTTTCTATCCCAAAGGTAAAGGCATGTGTGTACATTTGTCAGAATATTTTGGTTAAATAATACACGTGCATAGATATAAGCTGATTCCACAGAGCCCAACTGTACCTCTGTTGCAATTTTCATTTAAAGAAATGACTGGAAAAATAAAAATAAAAATCTCTCTTTGTTTTTGTGAATCCAGTAGAAGATGAATAAGTGAAACAGAGTCAGCTGAACAAAGTTGATGGAAGAGGGAAGCCCCTGAAGTAGGTTTTCATTCTCACAGAGATGTTACAGAATACATTTTCTTCAATCCTTTCCCTTCGCTGTGCTTCTCGATATTTTAGTGTATTCTGTTCTGTCCTAGTGGGAATGGTGAGAGTTTTGATGTAAGGAGATCTGAGAAAAGTGGAATAAGAATTGCTTCTGGCCAGCACTTTAGACAGAAAAAAACAAATTCAGAGGTGCCTTTACTTTCCTGTGACTTCTCTTTTCTTTCATTCTTTATTGAACTAGTATTGGACAACTACTCTGTGCCTAGTATCATTTTAAAGGTTCTACAATGCCATAATTACCAGGATGTAAAAAAATGAATTTAAAACTGCTGCTGCAATGGGATAGAAAAGTTCATTGCAGCAAGTGCCACAAACTGTTCACACTTGAAAATTCCCTAGGGCTTGAACATACTTTTGGTGATATTTATTTCTATTGGTATATTTCCATGTGGTAGGAAGTAGAAAATTAACTTTGATAAAAATATAATTCAGTATAGATAGTCTTCCTTCTATCTATATGCAGCAGCTCAATGAAGAAACACTGATTTACATGGTAAAATGAGAAGAGAGATACACAGACAAGGGAGAGAAAGAGAATACATGATTAATATTGAAACCAACCTAAGAGTATAACAATGCACAGAAGGATTGCAATCAAAGCCCCAGTGCTAAGTCCTACAGGTAGAAAAATTGCTTCCACGTTACAAGACAGGATGGTACCATCAGAGTCACATCGACAAACTCGAATAGTCATTGTGTTTGTGCTGCTCTGGACAGGATAACTGCTGTCTTCTATTACAACGGGGAGGAAATACAACTCTTGCTGCCTGCGGCTGTATCCATTTCTTCGGGTTTCAATTCCAGCTGTGTTGTCTACAAAACATGACACGTGTGGTAAGATGGTTACTATGAGTATCACTTCAAATCTTCAAGTTGGTATCTGTTAAACAGTAGGAAGCTCTTCTTGAGTCAGTAAAATACACCATATTTCAATTCTTTCTTTTATCATTATGAAAGCTGCCAAAATGTAATCAGATGCAATCAAAGAAAATCCTTCAGAAAAGAAGAAACATTAATCTTGTCTGCAGTAAGAATTAAATTTTTTATTGAGAAAGAATAGAAAATTGGTTACAAGACAAGAAATATGTTGTATCAAAGCACTTATCTTTTTCTGATATCAAAATCTCACAGAGAAAACAAACCTCAGTGGATGCTTTCTTACATGATTAGAACAAAGATTATAAAGGATGAATCAGCATAGCATTTTACCTAAGAATGTAGTCTTTAAAATATGACACATATCAATATACTATTTCAGATAAAATTTGATTTTTTACTTTTCCCAAGTCTATGCTACATATATGTATATATGTGTGAATATATGTATACATTTTCACTTTTCTAAAACAGCATAAGAAACATGGAAAAGAAAAGAAAATATGTTAAATCATCAAGATTCATTAAAATTTGTAAGGAGTTTGAATCACAATATCTATCAATTCTATCAATTGCCAGATAAAGAAATGTGATATAATGTGTATATATATATATATATACATATATATATATATACATATATTCACACACAATGGAATATTATTCGGTCATAAAAAGGAAGGGAATCCTGCCATTTGTGACAACATGGATGAATCTAGAGGGTATTATGCTAATGAAAGACCAGTCAGAGCAAAACAAATACTGCATGATAAAACTTACATGGGGAATCTAAGGAAAAAAGAAAAGTAGAACCCATAGAAATAGAAAATAGAAAAATAGTTGCCAGGGACTGGAAGTGGGGAGAAATGGGATAAAGTTGGTAAGAGGCTTAAAAACTCTTAGTTATAAGATGAATAAAGTCTGAAGATCTATATTATAGTACAGTGACTGTAGTTGATAACACTGTACTGTATAACTGAAATTTGCTAAAAGAGTAAAACTTAAATGTTCTCATAAAATAAAGGTGAAAAAAGTGTCTATCCATTTAAACCAAAAACAACTTCCAATTACACTTAAAATATAACAAGATAAAATGAGGATATGGTAAATGGCATGAGTGGCAAATACAAGTTTAGATCATGAAAATATACTACATCATGAGGCAAAGATGATCTGATTCATGTTATTATGAGTAACCAAATATAGATTCTCCAGCAAATACAAAATGGTGGAAAACAGTCAATACTTTGGTTCCTGAATGATATGACTGTCTATTTAGTTGCCCAAGCCAATGGTCTGCAAGTCTTACTCGTTTTCTTCTTCATCATTTTTACATGGAATCTAGGAGATCTAGCATCAAGCTTATGTATTCCATCTCCCAAGTCACTAACCTCCATCCTCACAGCCATGTCTCTAATTCAAGACACTTTCATCCATTTTCTGCAATAGTATCAAATATAGTTTTGTCTTCCTCTATTGTTTTCTACACTGGATTCATCCTGATCTGCTAAAGTGCTCCTGTGTAAACCGTTCAAAAACTTCCCAGGTCATTGGATTTAAGTTATAAACTCTTTAAATGGCTTATAGACAGGTTAACTAAGGTCAGAACAGCTGATCTGTTGCCAGCCTTAATGTATTTAATCCAGTGTCCTTTGTATTTTTGTAGTGATTTTAATAACAGCGGATGTTACTAAATATTAGTAACAGTGATGATAGTATCAGTGGTGGTAGATATGTAAGTTAGTTATGATGACAGAGCTGGTAGCTAAAATTATCTTAAAGGTAATAAAGTCTAGGCACTGTGTTAAAGGATTTGCATTACATCATCTTATTTAATAAAACAAGCATGAGGTTAATTTATGTTAACTATGAAGTTGAAATTATTTAGTATAATTTAATGTATTGAGAATCTGCCATTTAGGTTGTATTGCAGTAGGAGTGAAAACCTGTATTATTTTCACTAAAAAGCCTGCACCATACCATGTGTCATATAAATAAAAGAATTACTTGTATGCACGAGCAGTGCATGTAAAAGAAATGATATATTTAAAACATGAAAAGTAATTTCCCAAACAGTATATTGGTTGTCTGACTCATTAAGGGAATGCCCCCATTATAAATGGAAGTAACTGCCTCATTAGATATAGTCTATATAGGTTAAACAGTTTATTGTTAGTCATAAATTTTGTATTTCTCGTATATAGATTTCTATATTTTAAGAAGTTGAGTGCTTTTAGGAAGAGCATTGATTTCTACCTTTGTGTCCTTTTACAAAGTTGCCTGATAAAAGCTAAATTTTTACGAGGTTAAACTTACTTCTGAAGTCACGAACTGTAAAATTTGGTTTGATGGCAGCTTCAGGTGATAATTTAAAGGAGAATTGTTGTCCAGCAGGTGAAAGATCTCGGTCTGCAGCACTGACTATCTGAATTATCTGAAACAAAGTTGAGATCAGACTTGAAATCAGTCATTGATTTCAAAGGGAACTCTACATACCAGGCTAATACATATATTTAATGAAACATGAAAGGAAACCAAAATGACATTTTTAGAATTTATATCATTGGGTCAATCATTTACAAATACTTTTATAAACAATAAAATATTTAGTTAATAGTGGCAGGTACAATTACAGGGTATGAACTAATTCTAAATCAATGTCCACATAACTAAAGAGAATAACAATGTTGAAAATTCTCACTAATAAGCAAAATAAAATTAAAATGTATTTGCTTGCATTTTAAACTAGACAAAATAATGCTTTCTAGCCTAAATATGAAAATACTTACTGGAAACAAAATCTCTGATTATTTAAAAGTCCTTTCAAGGAAAAAAAATTAGTATCATTATGTTTGTGAGAACGAGTTTTATCTTCATAAATAAGTAAAATAGTGAGAAGGAAGCAGAGGATGTAGATGTTTTTGTTCTTATGTCCCGCCACCCACCCACCAGTGGGTGACAATATAAATTATGTTTCCTTGGAGGTTTTTTTTTTTTAAGAAGTAATCATGATCAACTTTGTTTCAAAAATTTTCCGAAATTGCTCCTGAAATATCTAAACAGTTAAAATTCTAATATTTCAATGAGACTCCCTTAGGAATTTGGTGATTAACTTTCAAGAGCCAAGCTATGACACTGATAATTCACTGTGTAAATAAAAAAATACAAATGGCTTTGAGGTATTTATTTATTAATGTATGCAATGACTTTGCATCAGGAAGAAACTGCAGGACATGTGAGCAGAAGAGGAAGGCAGGGTGCAGCTCAGGTGACCACATTCTTAGACTAAACTTGAATTTGCCAGAGGAAGACCTTAGATAATCCTGTGCACTTAGATTGATGCCATTAAACATGAGAGTTATTTGCCCCTATTTGTTTTTATTCCATGGTTAAAACTCAGACTTATGATTGCTATCTGCCTTCTATCTAGCTGTGTGTTTTGGTGGGCACACCCAGGACCACACACAAGTACATAACATATATACCCAGGCTTCAAGTTCACTGCTAGGTAATTTTTAATTTGATCATGGAATCGCTAATGAGAATTTCAGTTGCCTATTTTACTGTGGGGGTTTCCAGGTGAGTAAAGTGGGCTTCCCTAGTAGCACAGATGGTAAAGCCTCCGCCTGCAGTGCAGGAGACACGGGTTCGATCTCTGGGTCGGGAAGATTCCCTGGGGAAGAAAATGACAACCCACTCCAGTATTCTTGCCTGGGAAATCCTGTGATCAGAGTAGCCTGGTAGGTTAAAGTCCATGGGGTTGCAAAGAGTCGGATATGGGCATAACTTAGCAAATAAACAGCAATAAGTTTTACTGTGATTCAGTCACACAGGATCTATTTAGCCTTTAGAATTATCATGGATTCATCACCAAAGGCCAAATTGTGGAATACGGCAATTTAGTCTAATAATTACCACGCAAACCCTGTAAAGCTTCAAATTTCCTCAGATAAAACCGTGTACTCAGATCACTATATCTCATCTATGAAATTTCTTTAAATTATTTGGGAATTAATTTGCCAAGTTTTGCTTTGCCTTTGCTATCAACTAGCATAATTATTTTGTCATAATAAATTGACATCAAAATTTATGAAGAAAATAACTTCATAACAAAAAATCTTTTAAAATAACATACAGAGGTGACCTTTTTGGTATAAACTGGCAATGATCTGGAATTGCCACTTGGGAGTTATTGCCCTAAGGAGCTACTGAGGCCAATATGTCATTGATTCATCATATAAATCACTATTGACTTATGTAGAGTCATCTTTTCTCTTCTTTTGATAGGTAGAAACAGGCACAGAGATGGATAGGTAAGGCATACATACATATATATTAAGTTATTATATAATCCAAAACAGATAGTTCCTATGCAGTTTCTAGACCTTTAGGATGACTGGGATCAAAAGCAGAAAATGCTCATATACTGTATTTCTCATATTTCAGGGTTATATTTTGTATGTAAGTGTGGCCCAAAAGGGCTTCCCTGGTGGCTCAGTTGGTAAAGAATCCACCTGCAATGTGGGAGACCTGGGTTCCATCCCTGGGTTGGGAAGATCCCTCAGAGGAGGACATGGCAACCCACTCTAGGATTTTTGCCCAGAGAATTCCCAAGGACACAGGAGCCTGACAGACTGCAGTCCATGGGATTGCAAAGAGTTGGACACAACTGAGTGACTAAGCATAGTGGCCCAAAAGAATGCAAAATGCTTGACATATAATTATTATGAAAAAGAGCTCTCAGCGACCCCACAGATTTCTTACCACTTTATATGAGTATACAAAAATAAAGTTATCTCTAATAACTTCTACTATTCCCAATTTTTTAATTTATTAGAGAAACATAGAAACATAAGAGTTCCATTTCCAAAAGTCTTTAAATTGGCACATTACATGATTCTGATTGCTATGATATAATCAATGTCCCACATTACCTAAAAATAAAGGACTAGCTTTGAGAGATCCGTGGAAGGCTCTGGAAAGTAGTAAATACCTCTAAATTGTCAAACTTTGGTAAACTTATTTTCATTTTTTGTCTGTGTGCTCAGTCACTCTGTTGTTTCAAACTCTTTTGCGACCCCATGGACCGTAGACCACCAAACTCCTCCGTCCATGGGATTTTCCAGGCAAGAACACTGGAGTGGGTTGCCATTTGCTACTCCAGGAAATCTTCCCAACCCAAGGATCTAACCCACGTCTCTTTTCGTCTCTTACATTGGCAGGTGGATTCTTTATCACTGTGTCACCTGGGAAGCCTCTTATAACTTTGCAAATAATGAAATCCAGCATAAATTTTGCCCGCATTTAAAAGGATAAAGCATTTAACTTTAAATGTGTATATATTTCTGTGTCTATTTAAAGTTAAAGGTGCAAATTTATCACTTGGGAACATATGACTAAATAAATCATCCTGTAATACAGTTAATGAAATGAATGTGTTAGTTGCTCAGTCATGCCCAACTCCTTATGACCACATGGACTGTAGCCCACCAGGTTCCTCAGTCCATGGAATTATCCAGGCAAGAATACTGGAGTGAGTTGGCATTCCCTTCTCCAGGGGATCTTCTCGACCTAGGGATTGAACCCGAGTCTGCACTGAAGGCACATTCTTTACCATCTGAACTACCAGGGAATTTTCTCCAAATTATCAAAAAAAGTAATAGGGCAACACAGTCCCCTAGAAGTTTCTGTACTGATGGGAACAGTCTGCATGTACACAGATAAAAATGGTAGCCACTTGGAAACTAGGATGAGCAAATACAAGCTACCGTATAAAAATATATAACTAATAAGGGCCTATTGTATAGCACAGGGAACTCTATATTCTGTAATAACCAATATGGGAAAAGAGTCTGAAAAAGAATGGATATGCATCTATGTATAACTGATTCAATTTTCAGTACACCTGAAAATAACTCAATACTGTAAGTCAACTATACTCCAACAAAAGTATTTTTAAAAAATTGTAGCCACTCATCTCATATAGCTACCAGGCACTAGAAACAAATAAGTGTGAATGATAACTTTTAAAATTTATTTAATATTAATCAAATACATATAAGGCTAGTGAACATCACACGACAAGAGCCATGCAAGAAATATTCTATGAAGCAGTAGAAAGCATTCAAATGGAAGCAAATACTAGATATTAAAGAAGGACATTTTTAATAAAGATACAGTTTCAAATATTAAGATATTTCCTCAAGCAAGAATTAAAACTTCAATTTTACTTAAATAAGTAGTTAAATAGTTATTCTGTGTAAAAGAAATAGAAATAGACATCAAACCAAAGCATATAGATGGATTTTTCTTTCGGAACCTAGGTGCACAACATTGGATTAATTATATTCTTATTGCATAACACACTCTTACCATCTGCTCATGCCTGGTTCCTATTAATCATATTCATTTCAGTTCAGTTCAGTTCAGTGGCTCAGTCTTGTCCAACTCTTTGCAACCCCATGAATTGCAGCATGCCAGGCCTCCCTGTCCATCACCAACTCCTGGAGTTTACTCAAACTCATGTCCATCGAGTCTCATATCAATTCATATCTCCATTCATTCATTTATGAAAGTGAAAGTGTTAATTGCTCAGTCATGTCCTACTCTTTGCAACCCCATGAACTGTAGCTCCTTTGCCTATGGAATTCTAGAGGCAAGGTTACTAGAGTGGGTAGCCATTCCCTTCTCCAGGGAATCTTCCTGACCCATGCATCAAACCCAGGTCTTCTTCACTACAGGCAGATATTTTACCATCTGAGCCATCGGAGAAGTCCTTTATAATAGTGTTTATAGAAAAGCTGATTACTCACCATTACCCACATAAATGCTAGGATTTTGAAAGTAACTTTCATTAACAGTGTGGTCCTTCCTCATATGCTCTCCCCACTAGAACCTCCCTCCAGAGTAATACTTAGTAAGAAAATGTAATTCAGATATTTTGAATAACCCAGATGTTCTATTCAAGGCCACCAGAGAAAGTTTTCCATTCTTCATGGGCTTAAGAGTATCTATGCACCCCTTCATAAAAGCATGTGAACAAAGCAAGAAATATCATAGAAGAATGTAGTCTAAAGTTTTTTGCTTACTGGACTTGCAATCACAAGTTTTTTGGAAATTTCATAGTCTACAGAAAATAGCAGAATATGCAATTCTAGAACTGTTAGTTATACAGAATATATTCACTAGGCCATCATCATTTTTATCCCATGTGGTATTAATTCCACATGCAACACATGCCATTAATTCAAAAGAATTCCATTTATGGTTTATTTGATGAAGACATATGATCCGTGTCTATATACATGCATGGTCTCATAACCTAAAACACATGCATATAGCAGGTCTTTATAAAATCTTAAATAACAACATGGATAAGATACCTGTCCTGGTTTGGCATTTTCACACACAGCTGTCTCATATGGCACAGATATTTCTGGAGGAAATTCATTGACATCTAGGACATTAATTAATATGTTGACTCTGCTGGTTAATAATGGGTTACCTGTTAAAAACATACAAGGAGAAAAGATGATTACAAAATCTGATCAATCGTTGCTTTTATGGTGAATATCACTAACATTTAAAAATCAGCATTCATATGGAATCCAGAAGACTTTTTCTTTATGGGAAACTGAGGCATTGTGTCAAATCTAAATGATAAAAAGATGAATATGGGCACTCTCCCTGTCTCACTGTCAGAGAACCAGCAGTGCACTACACAAGAATTTATCCCTGAAAATCACCCCCAAAGTTAAGGACAACCATTTAGCTCATGTTTCATAAAAAATGCAGCCATCAAACTAGAGTGAGTTAACAGGACCAATCTTCACTAAACAGTGATATTTTTCATAAACATATGCTTTTATATGTGTGTCTATAACTTTATTCAGTAGTATCATCTACATATCTAAATAACTTTCTCAAAATGATCCCCCCTAAAAAGATGATAAATTACAAGGAATATGAAGGAGAGATGACTTTTTATAGATGAAAATTAAAATAAACTTAAGGAAGTAGAACTAAGAGATTATGTACAGTTAAGATGCACCCTAAAATTATTTGCTGATGATGAGAAAAGACAAAGTAAACAGCATTTCCTTCCTACAGTGTCAAAAAACACTGCTTTGAAAAATTGTCTCTGTCAAAATCCCATCACAAGTTTTAGTCCCAACCTGCGATATGATACCAACTTCTCTGTCCTTTGCTGAAGAAGACCAGGCATAATTCAACAAATAAGGAATAACATAATGGATAGGTTTCAATTTATTTATTTTACCTAATGAAACTTTACAGATGGATAAAATGCCCCAGGTTGTTGTATCTTGTCCAAAGTCACACATCTAGAGGAATGGGGAGTTAATATCCAAACTCAGGACTATGGAAATCCAAGTATTATGCTCGCTCCACTTTTTTAATGATTGGTTATTGTGTTAGATTCTTCATCTGCAGTGCCACTGAAGATTCACAGTATTGGCATTATTTTAGATCTCTGGATGCTTTTAAAGAATGCATACAAATCTTACCACATGACTGATTCTGACAAGACTACAATATTCTGTTATGCTAAAATTGACTTAAAGAAATAAAAAGCATTGTCAGCAGTAGCTTAAAAAATGTTCACACATTCATATATGACAAAGTGAAATCCATTGTCGTATACCAGTTCAGGCACAGATAACATAAAGGGAGGAGAAATGGAATGTTTAATAAGTTACTGTGAGGATGGGACAAGATTTCTCTCCCAACTATATTTATAATACAGACTTGCATTTATAATATATAAACATGTTATTAATTTAAACTGATTTTTACCCATGAGAAATTCTGTTTTGATAGTTTTAAATATTTATCCTCCTGAAATATAGATTTTATATCTGCCTCAATGAGTACTGTGTCTCAAAATATAATCACTATTGTAATATCTTATTATTAAAAGTGTTTCTCAAAGATGAGCTTTTGGTAATTTAGCTAAAGCCAAATATTTTGTTGTGTGATCTTTTCCTGTGCACTATAGGACTTTTAGAATCACTACAGAATAAATGTGACTAGGCATCACTGTGGCAATTACAAAATGTGTGTTAGTCATGTTCGACCCCATGGACTGTATTGCCTGCCAGGCTCCTCTGACCATGCAATTCTCCAGGCAAGAATACTGGAGTGGGTTGCCATGCCCTCCTCCAGGGGATCTTCCTGATCCAGGGATCAAACCCTGGTCTCCTGCATTGCAGGCAGATTCCTTACCACCTGAGCCAACAGGGAAGCCCCTAACATAACAGTAGATACTGGGTTTTATAACATGCACAGTAAAGGAAAAATGTGAAGAGATACAGTTGCTAGTTATACTCATTCTTGGGACAGAGGGTAGAAGTAGAAGAGACTTTTCTGGCCTTTCATGGGAAGGAGGCAGAGTAGAAACAACCACAACGACTGAGTACTTCCTTAAAAGGTACAGAGAGGAAGGCTCCCCTGAGTGGGTTTGAACCCGCCAACCTTTTTTGGTTAGCAAATAAATGCTCCAACAGACTGTGCCACAGAGATACACTCAATTACAAAATAAATACCCAAATAAAAATAGAGGAAAAACTGTAACAACATCAAAGACAGGTTATTCGTACTGTCCAAAATGAGTTATGGGTTTATAGTTTTCAATATATAACTCTTCTATTGCATATTTGTAAAACTACTTATGATTAAAGGTTTAAAAATGTCACCTTCTATTTGTAAATCTGGTTAGGTAAGCAGCAACATTTCTGTTTGACAACTACTGTACTCAGGTAAGAATTGACCTTTTCACAAGGGAATATTTTTATTAGAGTAATATAGAATTTTTTTGATTTATGTATGTAATTCACTAAATGATATGGTAAAGTAATGACATTTCTTTCTGATTCATCTCATCTTTGAAACAACAGTGATGACATTCTTTAAACTTGATTTGGCATAAACATTATTATCCAAATCCCTTCCATATTAGAAACCAGTTATCAATGAGCAATTATAAAATCAATTCAAATATTAACTTAGTAAATATTAAATACTCAAAACCTTACACAATTAATTGCTGTGTTCCCAGTAGTCAAGCCATTTAAACTCCAATTATCATTGCTTCATATTGCTTATATTGAATAACCAATGTATTAATAGTTTTGTGGTCAATTAAGATAATTAATAATTCTGTTTTGTCCCTCAGGCCTTCAAGAATGTTTTAAATCTTCTTTCTTTATTCTTCATGATATCTTCATCAAATCCCATAAATTTTTGAGCCAATTTGAATTAGAACTGCCTTCACATTTTAAGGTGCAACTTAAACCAAGAAAAAAATTATAAGGCCAAATTATAAAAATCGAGAATACCGGAGAAGTGAAATACCATAAGTGAAATGCATATTATAAAATAACATTTCAAATTTATTCCAAAAGTTTAGTTAACATAGATAAACTGAACAAATTCCTAGAAAGACATATATTGTCACACGTGTGCGTGCTAAGTCACTTCAGTCATGTTTGACTCTGACTCCCGATGGACTACAGCCCTCCAGGCTCCTCTGTCCTTGGTATTCTCCAGGCAAGAATGCTGGAGTGTGTTGTCATGCCCTCTTCCAGGGAATCTTCCCGGCACAGGAATCAAACCTACGTCTCTTATGCCTCCTGCATTGGCGGGCAAGTTCTTTATCGCTAGCATCAAAATGAACTAGAAAATCTTTATAGACCTAAGGCAAGTGAGGAAAATTAAGCTTTAATGGTGCACTGGGAGGACTCGGGGGAATCGGGTGGAGAGGGAGGTGGGAGCGGGGATCGGGATGGGGAATACGTGTAAATCCATGGCTGATTCATATCAATGTATGACAAAACCCACTGAAAAAAAAAAAGAAGAGAGGAATTGAAAAAAAAATAAATAAATAAAGCTAAGCTATGATCTGTAAAAAAAAAAAAAAATCTCCCAACCAAGAACAAGTCATGCCCACATGGCTTCACTGGGAAAGTCTAGCAACTATTTATAGACCACATAATATCAATTCTTCATAAACTCCTTCAAAAAATAGAGGAGAAAACGCTTACCAGCTTATTCTTCATATTGTAATACCAGAAGTCAATCAAAAATATCAGAAAAAAAAAGCATGGATTAACCTCATAAACACAGAAACAAAAATTGCTTAAATATATATGAGCAGTCAATCCCAGAAGTATATTATAAACCTAATATATAATGACCAAATGTCATTTATCCTAGGCATGCATGTAAGGTTAGTTTAGCATTTAATAGTATTATGATTAATGTGATATATCATATTAATAGAAGAACAAAAAATTGCATAAGCATTTTGATAGACTCAGCATTAGCTTCTGACAAAATCTCATCCATTCATTATTAAAAAAAAAAGAAAGAAAAAAAACCTTAACAAATAATGAATAGAAAGCAACATCCTCAATCTGACATAGTCTATGATAAAGAAGCCCATAGCCAGCATTATATTCAGTGGTGAGAGACCAAATATTTTCTTTCTAATACTGAGCATATGGCAAGATGTATGCTCTTACCACATATTCACCATTGCACTTGAGGATTTATTTAGTGCAATCAAATAAAAATAAAATTTAAAAGTATTCAGATTGAAAAGAAAAAAAATATTTTTTATCAAAAAATGTCAAGAACCTGTAGGTTGGAAACCCTAAAATATCCACAAAAAAACATATAGGTATAATCAGGGCAGCACATCAAGATCAATATTAAAAATGGCTATTGTATATTTAATATACTAGAAAAAAACAGAGAAAAAAAGAATTGATAAAAAATTCAAGTCACCATAGAGTCAAAGATAATAAAATATTTAAGAATAAATTTAGCAAAATAAAGGTAGGAATTATAAACAGAAATTGAAAAATCATTTCTCAGCGAAATGAAAGGGATTCCTGATAGAAAGGACTGCTGATGGAAATATAAAGTTGTACAGTCAGTTTAGAAAATAGGTTGGAACTTTCTTTAAACCCTGAAGTGTGAAGTAAGATTCTCTCAGTTGTGACTCTTTGAGACCCCGTGGTCTATATAGTCCATGGAATTCTCCAGGCCAGAATACTGGAGTGGGTTGCCTTTCCCTTCACCAGGGGATCTTCCCAACCCAGGCGTCAAACCCAGGTCTCCCGCATTGCAGGCAGATTCTTTACCATCTGAGCCACAAAGGAAGCTCAAGAATTAAATACTGAATGTGAATTTATAAGCCAACAATTCCACTGCCATATGTCTACCTAAGAGAATGAAAGGAACTTCCACAGAAAACCTGTATACATATGTTCATGGAGGTATTATGCATACGGTCCCAAACTGGGAACAATTCAAATGTCTATCTTTTGGTGAATAGGTTAACAGTAACATATCCATGCAGTAAAATTATATTATAAAAACAGGAAACAAATCAGTGATGTGTGCTTACACAACATGAATGAACCTCCAACATTTATGCTTTATTGATAAGGCTAACAGCACTTCTTGTTTTTGTTTTAGTCTCTGTGTCCAACTCTTTTGCAACATGATGGACTCTAGCCCTTCAGGCTCCTCTGTTCATGGAATTTTCCAGGCAAGAATCCTGGAGTGGGTTGTTATTTCCTTCTCCAGGGGATCTTTCTGACCCAGGGATTGAACCCACGTCTCCTGCATTGGTGGCAGTTTCTTTACCACTGAGCATCCGGGGAAGATCAATACCACTCCTTGAAATTGTGAATCACTCAGTCATGTCTGATTCTTTGTGATCCTATGAACTGTAGCCTGCCAGGGTCCTCTGTCCATAGGATTTTCCAGGCAAGAATACTGGAGTGGGTTGCCATGCTCTTCTCCATGGGATGGGGACCTTCCTGATGCAGAGATAGAACCCAGGTTTCCTGCATTGCAGGCAGATAATTTACCATCTGGACCACCAGGGAAGCCCCTCTTACTTGGAGCTTATTTAGTTGCAGAAAGCAAAACGTTTTTTAAGAGCCTTTGGGCTTCTGACACACAAGAGCTTCCCAGAGATTCCAGCCCTCAGCTGTCAAGTCTTCTAGACTTCCTGGGGACAGATATTAAGACAGACCCTTTTAGAATCCTTTAAGGGCTTCCCTGGTGGCTCAGATCGTAAAAACTCTATCTGCCTGCAAATCAGGAGGCCTGGGTTTGATCCCTGGGTGAGGAAGATCCCTTGGAGAAGGAAATGGCAACCCACTCCAATATTCTTGCCTGGAGAATTCCATGGACAGAGGAGCCTGACAGGCCACAGTTCCTGGGGTGGCAAACAGGCGGACACTTCTGGGCGACTTTCACTTTTTAGAATTCCTGACCCCAAAATATTCCATCATGATCTATTATGCAGTCATAGGTGACCAATTCCAATGATAAGAAATATCAAAATGCATATCAAAAGGAAATAAGCTTTCCAACTAGGGTTTCAGCTGCAATGGGCCCTGCAGGGCACAGTGGCCATGGGGTTGGAAACAGTATTCTTTTCCAGAGGTCTTGCAGGAGCTTTCCTCCAGGGCATTGTTGTTGGGTGAGGGGGAGTTCCCACTTGGTTCCAGGTTGGCAGACATATCAAGCAAGGCTTCTGCTTCCATGGAGTTTGATGCAGCTATCAACTCCCACAGTCATCAGGCCTCCTAGAGTGGAGTCACCATCCTTCAGAGCCATATGTCACTCTGTCCTGACTCACAGGGGCTCTAAGCCCACCTACCTGCAGCTGTGGGTCAGGCTGGGCCAGCCCCTGCTGGGACATGGAGCCTGGCCTGGGCGATTAGCCAGCAAGGCTCCAGTTGGTGACAGTTTCTGGAGGTCTCTTTCCCCATCATCTGCTGAGGGAGATCACAGCTACTCTCGGGACTCTCAGGTCAAGTCAGCGTCTGGCCTCACTTCAAAACCCAGACTCTGAGAGCAAGCAGGACAGTCGAGGCATCATACGTGACATCAGCATGGACAAGGTGTGGTCAAGCCGGAGGCCACGCAGATCATGACTTCCTGTCCATCTGCACACTCGCCTACTTCTTGGGGTGCTGGTGTCTATAGTAAGCAACCTGGCAGGTCTTCCCTCTGAATTTCATGATGCCTGTTCCCAGTGCCTGGTCCATTCCAGCTACATCATACCCCACATATTCTATCTGAGCACAGAGGCTGAGAAGGAGCAATTCATCAGGAAATCCAAGGCCCAGATTAGCAGGATGGGATGCCGATAAAGCTTGTTTTGTTGGGTTGTTGTTTAGTCACTATATCTGACTCTTTGTGACCCCATGGACTGTAGCCCACCAGGCTCCTCTGTCCTTGTGATTTTCCAAGGCAAGAATACTGGAATGGGTTGTCATTTCCTTCTCCAGGGGATCTTCCTGATCCAGGAATTGAACTCACATCTCAAGCTACTCACAAATTATTCACTAATTACGTGTATATTCAAATGTTCTAGAGGGTATGGTAAGCCATATATATCAAAGATGTATAAGATAAAGTCTTGGCTACTAAGAAGTTCACATCTGAGAGAATCCCTATGCAAATAGGTGAAGTACAATATAGTTCATAATGCCAATAAAATAACATTGACAATGCAAAAATATTTTCAATGTAAAAATACTATTTTTAATTCCAATTTTGATAGGTGAAGTTAACACTTTTCTGTACATATCTAAAATATCATTTTATTCAAATTTCAACCTTTAGGTGACAAGCTTATCATGTAGTTTTAATTTCCAGAGGGAAATCAGATGCTAATTAAGGAAACAAAAGCCTGACACAGTTGTGTATGTGATTCTGATAGAAAAATTTTACTGGTTTAAACTACTCCTAAGTTAGCTTGATTACTGTAGGGCACCCATAAGCAGTTGAAAACTTACAATAAAATATAAATTATCACAACAAATTTGAATTCTATTATATTTACACATTATACAATTGTGAGAAAATTGGTATCATTTCTAAATTAAATCCATGAGTATATTGGCATTAATAATTATTATCACCATGTATACAACACATTGAAGGTTTTATGAAATGGTTCAATATTTATAAGTAATTTTTTAAATTCTGTATTACTTGTCTGTATTGCACATACTACTGAAACGTTATCAATACTAGTATGAATCAAAGTTACCTTTCTTTGAGAATACAAAATATTGATAGTTTCATATGTTACTTAGGGAAAAAAGGAAAATGTTAAATGGTAGATAAACTACCTAGACTCATAAATGTAAAGTAAGGTACTCATGGAGAGTAAAAGAAAGGCAATTAGAGGAAAAAAGCAATAGCTTCAAGCCAGAATTGAAACCAATGGTTTTATTCAGCCTTCAAAAGTCAACTAGGCTCTCTGAGTAAGTACATGTCTTCAGAGAAGTACATATCTTCATAGCAACATTAAGCCGCTTTATTTCCCAAATCCATGTTAATAATTAAAACTCTAGAGAATCTGGCATTTGGTTTCAACATCAGTATCCATCCAATGACCTGGGTATCATTTTTAAGGTGGAAATTTCTTGGCACTAATCCCAGAAATCCTGATTCAGGATGTCTTGAATGGGGTCCAGGAACACTCTAAAAGTTGACTCTGATGCAGATGAGAGTTGAGAAGTTGAAGAACAGTAATAGAAATGAAAGGGCCAACCTGCACACTCACTATCAGTAAATGTACACATGACTTACAACACTCAGAACAAAAGACTAGCCAAATGAGAAAGAAATGCTTCCTGCTCAAACACTGCAGAGAATCCAGTCACCGCTATCGCTCAGTGGATACAGTATAACCCAGACGGTGCTGATTTATAGAAAATGCAGATCCCTTGCATAACTACCTTGGGGAATTTGGAGAAGTGAAATATGCTTCTTTGAATATATGCTGAGCTAGAAACATATAGTATTGATGGAAACAACAGAAAAGAGGATGGACTCAAAACACACCTAAAAACTTTCTTAGTTTCTCCATGTACATTTAAGGCTCTGTTTGACAAGGCCTCTGACTTTCTTTTCTTTCTTTATCTAAAAAATGGAGATATATTAATAATTGACATATGGTGGTGGTGTGTTTTTTTTTTTTTTACTTTGTACTTTACAAACTTTATTAAATAATGAGCATTACTAACTTTCATTATGTGGTAGTGGTTTAGTTACTAAGTCATGTCTGGCTCTTTGTGACCCAATGGACTGTAGTCTGTCAGGCTCCATTTTCCATGGAATTCTCCAGCAAGAATACTGGAAAGGGCTGCCCTTTCCTTCTCTGGGGGATCTTCCTGACCCAGGGATTGAACCCACATCTCCAGCTTGGCAGGCAGATTCTTTGAGCCACCTGGGAAGCCCATAATTGACATACAACATTATATTAATTTAGGTGTACAACACAATGATCTGATATTTGTATTGATCTTGAAATGGTTGCTTGATGCAAAAGCACAGGTGTGCAAAAAGGTGAATGTGATCAAAACATACAGACTTCCAGTTATAAATAAATCAGTCCTAGGGATAGAATGTACAGCATGGTGACTGCAGCTGACTAATAGAGTATTCTATATGATAAAGTCTTTCAGAGGGGAGAGCTCAGGCTTCCTTCCTGAATGTATTTTCTTTGCCCTCCTCTCCACACTCTGGACACCCACTGTACTACCCTACTTGTAATTTTTCATCCAAACATGAGCTTTGATATCATTCTGTCTTTGCTAAAGATGTTTTCTCCACCTAGAATCCCCTCTTCTCCACCTTTTTCATATCTTCTCCATCTTTTAAAGACTCAGCTCAAATAATAATTCCTATGATGTGACATACTGTGCTTATGCTTTTATTTTATTTTTATTTATTTTATTTAAAAAATTGTTAATTTTTTTAAATTTTTTAAAATATAAGTATATTATTTTTGATAATAAAATAATTAAATAATTATTTTTTCTTACAGCACTTTGTATTTTGCTTGTATTCTTAATGAATTCAACCAGATCATTGTCTTTCTCACAAAATTTTCAGGCCTAGTGATTAAGTAATGGGCTTCCCAAGTGGCATTAGTGGTAAAGAACCCACCTGCCATTGCAGGAGACTTAGACATGTGGGTTCAATCCCTGAGTCAGGAAGATCCCCTGGAGGAGGAAATGGCAGTCCACTCCAGTATTCTTGCCTGGAGAATCACATGGACAGAGGAACCTGATAGACTAGAGTCCGTTAGTGTGGCAGAGAGTCAGACACGACTAAAGCGACTTAGCAGCAGTGATTAAGTAACACAGCCTCTAAACTCTCTTCACTTTTAGAGACACTTGTCCTTGTGTGTGTGTTTAGTCACTCAGTCATGTCTGACTCTGCAACCCCATGAACTGTAGCCTGCCAGACAGCCTCCTCTGTCCATGCGGATTCTCCAAGCGACAATACTGCAGTGGGTTGCCATGTCCTTCTCCAGGGGATCTTCCCAACCGAGGGTTCAAATCCAGGTCTCCCGCATTGCAGATGGACTGTTTACCAACTGAACCATGAGACTTGGTTTAGTTGCTGAGAAAACACATGTGGTAGGCAACCTTCTAAAATGGGTCCCAGGGATCCCCACTTCCTGGTACCCACATGAGTTTTGTGTGTGCTAAGAGACTTCAGTCATGTCCGACTCCGTGTGACCCTATGGACTGTAGCCTGCCAGACTCCTCAGTCCATGGGATTCTTCAGGCAAGAATACTGGAATGGGTCGCCACGCCCTCCTCCAGGTAATCTCCCAGACCCAGGGATCAAACCCACATCTTTTAGGTCTCCTGCACTAGCAGGAGAGTTCTTTACCTGTAGCACCACCGGTGAGGCCCACCCACATGAGGCGCCTCCATGTAATTTTCTGTCCTGAAGTGTGGTCTGGATCTAATGGTTTGCGTCTATTTAGTGCATGTGTGTTAGTCATTCAGTCGTGTCCAACTCTTTGTGACCCCATGGACTGTAGCCCATCAGGGTTCTCTGTCTGTGGGAATCTCCAGGCAAGAATACTGGAGTAGGTAGCATTCCCTTCTCCCTGGGATCTTCCCAACCCAGGGATCACACCCTAGTCTCCTGCTTTGCTGGGGCAAAAGTGACACCACTGATAAGAAACAGCATGGCATCACTTTTGCAGGGGAGTAGAACACTATTTGAAGAAGACAAAGTCCATGGAGCCATCTGACTCCCCCACCCCCTCCTTCCTCTCTCTTTTCTCTACTGATGCCTGGGCTGAAGCCTCAGCAGAAGTTGCAGAATCACCCTCTGGAGTCAGGTGTGCTGGGCAGTGACTGATGTCTTCACTGTTGTTTTCCTTTCAGCTCACTGGTGACCTTGTTGAGCCAGGTCATCATCTACCTCATTGGTCCTTGCTCTGTCCAGGATATTCCTTATATCTTTGGCACTGGAAAAGGCACTGCTATTAAGGGCAGTGAGCAGGTAGGAGGTGGCATAATATAGGTAGAGAGGATTTTCTAAATATAGGGAAATTATCACAATGAAATCATTAGGAACTCTTGTAGTTTTGTTTTTTTGGTTTTTTTTTTTTTTTTGAGTGTGATCTAGTAATGAATACCTATTAGATAGAGATCAAAATCTACCCACCTACAACACGGCCACACACATACCAATTGCACATATATTTGCCTAGCCTCATATTTTGAGTATTTGTAGATCAGGCAGGAAAGCATCTGCCTGCAATGTGAGTATCCCAGGTTCAATCCCTGGATGGGGAAGATCCCCTAGAGAAGGGAATGACTACCCATTCTAGTATTCTCACCTGAAGAATGCCATGGACAGAGGAGCCTGGTGGATTACAGTCCCTGGGATCACAGAGTCAGACATGATTGAGGGACTAACAATTTCACATTCACATATTATTTTTAAAATGCAAATTAACTATAGAACTCTAATAGGTTAGCAATCTAATGAGCTTAAATATAGATGGATAGATAATAGATAGATGCCAAGATTAACAATAATTTCAATTCAATTATTTGTACAATGCAAATGTACATGTAATTACTATGCTGTTTTTCAGTTGCTAAGTCATGTCCGACTCTATGACCATATGGACTGCAGCCCACCAGGCTCCTCTGTTCATTTAACTTTTCAGACAAGAATACTGGAGTGGGTTGCCATTTCCTCCTCCAGGGGATCTTCCTGACCCAGGAGTCGAACCTGTGTCTCACTGTGTTTCCTGCATCGGCACACGGATTCTTTACCATAGTGCCACCTGGGAAGTCCTGGCTCCAGTCTTGTTTGGGTTAGTCATTCACCGTGTGACAAATGAAAATATATCTTAGCTTACATTTTCTTCACTCTTGCAATGTGGATAGCAATAAATTGAGTGAATATATATAAAGTTGCTATAACAGCTTGGTTTACTAGCTTAAAACATTTCTTACAATTATTATAGAAAAATTATGTACTTTTTCCTCATTTGGCCTGAGAACACTATTCCATGTCTATTTGGCACACAGGCAGAAGGAAACCTTTTAAAATATTCTACCAAAAAAGTTTATTTACTTTGTTTAAATCTTTCATTTCTTAATGACCCATTTGGTCAGTATAAATCTTTTGCAACTTTCCCCTGAAGGCTATCTGAGAGTACATTTAAGTCCATTGAATTCAGCATAAGTTGCATAGTTTTAACTAACTAAATTAATTTGGAGGATCAACTTCTAACTATTCCCAAACTCTACTTAGGAACAGACTTCAATCTTAGTTTTAACCCACAACCAATAATGCTTTGAATGTAAATAATGTTCTGTAGAAGTTTATAAAAAATTAGATGAAATTTTGTTGAGCCTATCATAGATAGTAATTTCAGGTTGATTTTTCTCTACTGAAGATGAAATTATTTGCCTTATGTTGAAGTAAGAAACATTAAAGCAAAGTAGTTCTAATGCTAAATAATCTTAAAAATTAATTACCTTACAGTTTAATCCCAGTTTATAATGGTGTACTTACATACAAGTGCATATTCCCCAAATATAGCACTTAGTAAGTCTTTCACTGATTTCTGATATGTTCCACAATGAATGGGAACAATGTATCACCATCTGGATAACTAACACAATCAAGAAAAGAAGAATCGTCTCTGGTATCATCCATTTATTTTATAATTTTGTAAATTTTCTAAGGCTTTAATGCAGTTATTTATAATTATCTTTGTATAGTAATATGTGTTATAGTCAATACCCCCCAAAAAACACAAAAAATTAGAAACATTTGCTGTTGAAAGTTTCTGATAATTTGAATGAAGTGAATTTTTGAGACTTCAACTTTTTTTTTTTTTCAATTTGAAAGATTAGTATCATAAAGCCAGCAAAGCAGTAATGCATTAAAGAATTATTAGGGGTCTAATAAAATTATTTGGACCACCAGCTGTTGTAACACTGATTAATGATTGCTTTTTAATTAATTGGAAGTTGTTCAATCATTGTACCATTTCATTTCATCTGAGAGTTTTTATAGAAGGGTCAGGGCCAAAGCATATGCTAGTATAATCTGCAATAAGGTACATTTACACAATTTTTTTCCACTTGGCAGGGCAAATGTGGGCTATTTATTTCATAGTCATTCACCATGACAATAATTTCCTGCTCAGGCTGGCTGGTTTGAGCAGAGAAAGCAACCTTCTATATTAAAATTTAAATAAAGTTGACTTTCAAAGTCTGTGAGCTCAAATAAAACCCACAATAGCCTATCCTTATTGCAGAATCATTAATTACCGCGTGGTATGTGCCTAGCCTCTTTCTTCTCCATGGAGGTGAAAGGTGCATAGTGTTTGTCTCACCAGACTTCTTTGAAGATGATAATTCCTCTCAGTAGTCTTTGAATAGACAGTGGAGTGGATCGAGGTAGATAATTTAGAAACATTAGCCAGCTGCCCTCTGACAAGGTGTGCATATGTATGGGTTGTGAGTCTAAGTCCCAGTTCTGCATACGTCCCAGTGAGTGCCAACATAACTGATGAGACTCCATACTGTGGGGTTTCCTAAGTTGCATTTAGGTAAAAACTACATAGGATGTGACTGCAGCCATTAAATTAAAAGATGCTTGCTCCTTGGAAGAAAAGCTATGACCAACCTAGACAGCATATTAAAAAGCAGAGACATTACTTTGCCAACAAAGGTCCATCTAGTCAAAGCTATGGTTTTTCCAGTAGTCATGTATGGATGTGAGAGTTGCATCATAAAGAAAGCTGGGCACTGAAGAATTGATGCTTTTGAAATGTGGTGTTGGAGAAGGCTCTTGAGATTCCCCTGGACTGCAAGGAGATCAAACCAGTCAATCCTAAAGGAGATCAGTCCTGAATATTCATTGGAAGAACTGATGCTGAAGCTGAAACTCCAAAACTTTGGCCACCTGATGTGAAGAACTGACTTCCTAGAAAAGACCTTGATGCTGGGAAAGATTGGAGGCAGGAGGAGAAGGTAACGGCAGAGAATGAGATGGTTGCATGGCATCACCAACTCAACAGACATGAGTGTAAGCAAGCTCTGGGACTTGGCGATGGACAGGAAAGCCTGCCGTGCTGCTGCCCATGGGGTTGCAAAGAGTTGGACATGACTGAGCGGCTGAACTGAACTGACCTGACATAGGATGTAGAGATTAGAGTGGAGTCAGTGTGTGCCCTAATTATACTGATAATTAACAAAATATAGCCTGAAAATAGCACAATATGGTTAATCAACTATGCTCCAACATAAAATTAAAAAAATTTTTTTTTAATTCATTTAAGTTTGAAAAATGACAGACTTAGGAACAATGACACTTGTTTGCATTGTAAAGTGCATACTCCCCTTACATTCTACAAATGGTTGCAGGCCAGGCTCTGACCTGAGGTGTCGAACCTGCTACTACACGTGCCCTCACACCACGATGATGGTTTTTGGTGGCTTTTGTACCCCATGGGGAGAAGAACTTTTGGAGCTACAGTACAGGTGAGTGAAGAACTAGAGGCAAGCTTTCATCTTTAGTTAAGGTACTGGATCTAATATCTGCCTTAAAAAAAAATGCACATTTTCCATGTGTATTAACAGAAAGGTTAGGTGACACAGGATAGCTTTAATGAAGACTATTTTTGCTATAGACAATATGTATTAGACAATAGAAATTATTTGAATAGGCTACTTCTGGTCAGTTATCACCTAATACATCCAAATCATTAGAGTGAATATAATGTAGTTCATAGAGGTCTTCTACCCCATAACTTAGATATCTCATTTTCACTCCACTTGTCACAGAAAATTACAGTTTATTTTTTAGCTATATTATGGTTAAACTGCCCCCAGTATTATGGATAAAGGAAATAATTCAGAGTTGAAATTATTGAAAGTATGAAAAAGATGATGAATAACATATGTAACCATAATAGGAGGTGATATGGGAAAGAAGAAAGATATCTAGCAGGAAAGGAAACTTTATTTTGTGTGTGTGTGTGTGTGTGTTTGGCAATGACTTTTTATTTTTTTATTTTTCATTTATTTTTAATCAGAAAAGCATTTAAAGAGAACGGGCGAAGCTAACATTCCATTCTGTTCTCCTGACAGCATGTCTGTTGAGGCAGCGGATTGGACGATCCACTCTGAGAGGCTAGCTGAGCAAGGAAGGCAGATTTGAAAGGAGACAGCAAGACAGAGAAAGCATACAGCCGAGGAGCAGCCTTCAGACTACATGTTTAGCATGGCAGGGATGCGCGAATTTCCTCAGGATCGAGTGAACACAATAGAAAGCTGGAATTGAGAAACCATGCTATGAACTCTCCCAAGAAAACCATCTGCAGCACAAGGGGACCTGGACCTGAAATTAAGAAGCTATGGGGTCTACCACTGGGTGCTCATAGCAAGTTCATGGGCAGATAGGATGCTCAGAACCCCAACACCAAATAACACAAAAATTACATGAAGAGAGTCAGTATTTGGGCAGTCCATTTAGCCAGTCCGTTTTAATCCTAGAAGCACTGGCAAAAAGGGGAGTGCTCTCTCATCAACCAGGGGTATATGAGAGAGATTAATGTGAAATAATAACATTTGCAGCAACATGGATGATTCTAGAGATTATTAAGCTAAATGAAGTAAAGCCAAAGATAAATATATGATATCACTTTTATGTGGAATCTAAAAAAATAATAAAAATGAACTTATTTGCAAAACAGAAATAAACTCACAGACTTAGAAAACAAACTTACAGTTAGCAAAGGGGAAAATCAGAGAAAGGATAAGTTAGGAGTTTGGTATTAACGTATACACACTAGAATATATAAAATGGGCTTCCCCAGTGACTCAGTCATAAAGAACCAGGTTGCCAATAGAGGAGACACAGGTTCGATCTCTTGGAGAAGAAATGGCAGCCCACTCCAGCATTCTTGCCTGGAAAATCCTGTGGACAGAGGAGCTTGGCAGGCTACAGTCCATGGAGTTTCAAAGAGTCAGACACAACAAGTGTGACTAAGTCTTTCCTATGTATACGCACTGAATTCAGACTGATCAAAAACCTCTCAATAGAAATCTTCAGTTAGTGCTTCCCTGCATTGAAATTGACATTAGCTGCCAGAACGTTGTACCAGATGCACAAAAGGAAATAGGAGGAAAGCAATATACAAGATACTTAGAAGGAATTTCCTCAAATCTTTCAATAGACCTTATGCAGAAGAACTGCTATGATGCATTTCCATTATAGACAACGATGTTGATAGCCAGTGTCTCCACTCCTATCCTGATCTGTTACCTTAGGAAGCTTGTCACCTTGATAATATCCTCTACTGTCCAGCCAAATCCACCGGACCTACCATCACAGTCTAGAGGATTCTGGACCATGCAGAAGCCAACACAAGGAGTAATGCCTAATAAGCCTATAGATTCCAAATGATTCCTTGAAGAATTGCACTTAAAACTCCTGTATAAACATCCCACCCTGACAAGTGTTCAGGGCTGGTGCACTGGGAAGACCCAGAGGGATCAGGTGGAGAGGGAGGTGGGAGGGGAGATCAGGATGGGGAATACATGTAAATCCATGGCTGATTCATGTCAATGTATGGCAAAAACCACTACAATATTGTAAAGTAAATAGCTTCCAACTAATAAAAATAAATGGAAGAAAAAAAAACAAACTCCTGTATATTCCACAATGGTGTTCATATGCTAACGAAAGAAGAGAGAAAGAAGAGGGTGACTTTAGAAATGCTCTCTTTAGGACTTCCCTCGGTGGGCCAGTGGTTAAGACTCTGTGCATCCAAGGGGCACAGTTTCAACCCCTAGAATGGAGATCCCACATGCTACATAACACAGTAAAAATAAATAAATAAATAAAATCATGCTCTCTTTAACTTCAAAAACTGTTTCAGAACAGGTGATTTTATGTGATGATGGTTCCCTCCTGCCTGGCCTATGAAACTCTGCATAATATATACAGGGGTGCAATGTGGAAAGACATTGGAATGATGGTGGGTTTTTAAGGTTACCGGGTGGAAAGAAGTGAGCTCACACCATGAAAAGCACCGCTAGATATCCCTGCCGTCCTGCAAAAAAGGTGCAGTGGCAGCTGTCACAATTTTTCTGGACTTGGACAATGAGGGAAAGGAGCAGGTTTCTGAGTTTCCCCAGGAGACCACTCAGCTGTCAGTCCAAAACTGAAAAACAGCTCAGCGGGGACTCGTTTAAGAGTGTGAAATTCAAAGAACTGCAGTATAACATTGATCCCGTCCATGCCATACTTACTAACTTTACTCGCAATTATGGAGAAATTATACTGCGCGATGCTTTCTCTGTCTAGTAATTCATTAGTGGCGATGGTTCCTTCAGTAGCATCTATTGTAAAGTAGCTGTCCCCATCACTCTTCCAATCTATGAGGTACCTGTGTACAAAAAGAGGAGATGCAAATGTGCAATGATTACACATTCATCATTATGGCAGTCAGGCTAAGCTGACACAGTTCCTTATTTTTCTCCCTGTAGCTATTACCCACCTTGCAATAAAGAAGAGTGTAAGTGACAGCTTCTTTATTGCAAAGTCAGTATGCTCAAGGGGAAACTGGGAATAATGAAAGATTTAGTACTCCTGCTGTTCATATTATTTTAGGGTCTTGACACCTTGAAAGCTCAGCAGAGACTAAAATTCTAAAGCTGACCATGGGTTTCCTTAACCTGCTGAATATTAAAACTTTTTCAAGCAGTAAAAGATTCCTTAATGGTGGCTGTGGGAAGAGCTGGGGGTGGGGTAGGCATCTGGAAACAGTAACAAAGAACTTAGGTCAGAAAAGAGGTAGCATCTTTGTCTCCACGGACAGAAAAAAAAAAAATCATGTTAAGGAAACTAGGGAAATTCTTAAACTGACAGGTGCTATAATTGCACAGAAATATTTTCCTCAAACACACAAAAAAGGACCATGATTGTTTTATTACTCTTAAGTATCAGAACAAGATCCTTAAAAAAAGTGACCTTGGCTATACTGTCTCTTTATGTTCTTTATTAGCCAAACTCCTTGATAGTAAGTGATCCGCTTTCTTTATGTGAAACAGTTGGAATAAGAAATCCAAGAATATGAATTTAAAAAAATATGCATTTGTATAAATCTTTATGTAGCAGTGAACATATACAGTGATATATATAAAATCATTTTAAAGGTATATTTTCAATCATCATATTAAGACATTTTGAAATCTTTCCATGTGCCAGGTATTGTTCTAAATATTTATGTATGTTAATAAATTCTCACAACAACCCTAAATAATGATATTATTAATCGCCTCATTCCACAGGTGAGGAAACTCCTGAAGTTCACAAAATTAGAAAGTTTTAGAGCTGATATTTGAACCAGGTCATAAATGTTTCCCACATAATTATCATTGTGTAGACTTACCAACTTTAAATGGGCCATTTTAAGTGAAAAGGCTCTGCTAATCAAAAGGCTAAATGCAAAATATATTTATCACCATTTTTGTGATTAGAGAATCAAGGTGAGGTCCTTACAAACAGTGGCTGAAGACAGATGACATCATTGTAGTCAGCCCATCTAAATCCCCGGTCATCACGAAATGTTAATTAAAGCCTGTGTTTCAAAATAGCAAGTTTTAATCTTGACAAACAGGTTATTTAAAATTGGGACAGTGTGCGTAACATTTTAGAACTAGATCAAAACTAGTTTGTCTCTATAGATTTATTGTTTGATTTATAACTTGTCAGTATTCATTAGTAACTGATAGGATCAGAGTAAGAACCAAGCTTTTTATCTGCCTTTGATATTTCCATTGTTGATTTTTGAAATTCATTGATGCTTTATGAGTTCAGTGTAGCATCCTGTCCCATAGAAATGATCTCAAAAATTATAAATGAACTTAAAAGCCAGAGAGTACAGCATATAATGAGCTTCATTCTCTCTATTGCAAGATGCCCTTTTTGGAACAAAAAAGCATCTTCTCACAGTACCCGTTTTCAGCACCTTTATTCAGCTTGGTAACATGCCTAATTTGAGGTAGATTGTCACTGAAATCCCTTGGTGACTATAGCATTTCTGAAGAATTGCTGGTGTAGACTAACAGTGGCTGGTATTTAATGGTAGAATTCACTAAATATTTGCTGAGTGCCCACTATGCTGCAGACATTGTAGTAGGGCTGAAGCACAAAGGAAATTATAAAGTATAATGCTCACTAATAATGAGTCTAGTTGGAGGAATGTATATAAAGAGGATTATTATGTTTGATAGAAGGACAGAAAAGACAATACAGGAGTACAAAGAAGATCCCTGGTTCAACACCTATTGGTTCAGGCAAACCTCCCCGCACACGATGTTTGACTGGCATTAGAAGGCTATAAAGGAATTATTTATGAGAAGAGAGAGGCAGACAAAGTAGGGTGAAGAGGAAAGATATTTTAGGAACATCAACAGCAGCAGCAAAACCATAGACTGCAAAACCAAACCCACTTCTCCTGCAATGAAAACAAAATACCCTTGAGTTTTACTTTCTTTGTAGTAGAAATCAGGCTTGATTTCTAAGGTATAACCTTTATTTTCAAAATGCTCCTTACATCGAGTTTGTTTAGAAGTTACTATTACAAATGATGTGTTATATATGTAGAATAATTATGCATTAAGTATGTATTTATTTTATTGTGGTGCTCTTCTTAGCTTCCCAGGTGGTGCTAGTGGTAAAGAACCTGCATGCAATACAGGAAACTTAGGAGACATGGGTTTGATCCCTTAGTTGGGACGATCCCCTGGAGGAGGGCATGGTAACCCACTCCAGTATCCTTGACTGGAGAATCCCATGGACAGAGGAGCTTGGTGGGCTATAGTCCTTGGGGTCACAAAGAGTCAGACATGACTGAAAAGATTTAGAACACATTCACGTGCAGGCTGAAGGAAAGAAGACACGAAACAGGCCGGTGTCCTTTACTTTGACTAGGATACTCATGTGAAGTGGATGTTAGATTTACTTGTCATCTTTAAGTGTGATGAAGATAGGACAGGAAAATGGAATCTATAGAAATTATTAGTTTGGATAAGTAGAATGAAGACTTAGATGTCAGAGCTGCACAAGGTCATAACGGGTTTCCTCAGAAAACCATAAGCACCAAGAGTAATCAAATATTGATGTAAAAATATTAATATTTGGTACAGATATTGTAGAGCATTAAATCTAAGTGTGACTGGAAAGCCTGAATATAACTTGCAGTGCTGAGTTACTATTACTAATTTCCATACACAATGGATGGAATTCCCATACACTTTTCATGGATGAAACATTTTTTAATTATTGTTTCCTGTGACCATTCTGTTCTGATCTTAACAAACATATTTTGCTCTGAGCACTACAATAAAGTCTCACTTTTCAAGCATATCCTTCCTTTTTTCCTAAGCCCTATTTTAAATAATAGCTTTATCCACATACTATTGGAGAAGGGAATGGCATCCCATTCCAGCATTCTTGCCTGGAGAATTCCATGAACAGAAGAGCCTGGTGGGCTGCAGTCCATGGGGTTACAAAGAGTCGGACACAACAGAGTGACTAGCACTTCACATACTATACAATTTCCCAATTTAAACTGAACAAGTCAGTCATTTCCATATATTCAAGTTGTGTGGTAGGTGGTAAGTTTTAAGATGTTTTAAACTTATTCATTCATTTTCTTTTTTCATTTAATTCATCACTTGGGCTAAGCTCCAATTACTGGAAATTTCACTTCTATAGATTGAAGATTGTGAAGGTGTGGTGTTTCTGGATTTTTCCTCTGCTACTTCCTTTCGCATTGAGTGCATATTATTCTGATGGAATATTAATTCTTTTATTAAATAATAATGTTATAGTCTATATTTTTAGTTATTTTATTTTTATCTGCTCCAGGTTTTACTATATACTGCTTAACATAGATTAAAATTTATGTTAACTTAATTCTAATAAAATATAGAAATTTCACTCCTATGTAGCCATGTGCTATTATATATATGAAAAGTGAAAATGAAGTTGCTCAGTCCTGTCCAATTCTTTGCGACCCATGGACTATAGCCTGCCAGGCTCCTCCATCCTTGGGATTTTCCATGCAAGAATACTGGAATGGTTGCCATTTCCTTCTCCAGGGGCTCTTCCTGACTGAGGGATTGAACCCAGGTCTCCCATAGTGCGGGTGGATTCTTTATCAGCTGAGCCACAAGGAAAGCCCATATACACATATACATATACATATATATTAGCATATTTTTCCCCTGGTGGTGGCTCAGTGGTAAAGAACCCACCTGTCATTGAGGAGATACAGGTTTGACCCCTGGGTCAGGAAGATCCCCTGGAGAAGGAAATGGCAACCCACTTCAGTATTCTTGCCTGGGAAATCTCATGGACAGAGGAACCTGGCAGGTTACCATCCATGGGGTCACAGAAGAGTCAGAAACGACTTAGCAAGTAAACAACAACAACAAACAATATGTTGATAGAGCAAAAAATTTAGTAAAACATTTTTATAATTAGTGCTTTCATAACCTTATGTCTATTAAAGCTGGAAAATAAAGGGAAGCAAATATTTTGGGAAGAGCTAAAGTTGTCTAGTCCTACAGACTCTTTTACCCTGAGAAATTCTCTAACTTCTACAGGTCCTGGATGGAGGCAGGATGGTCTTCTCACTGTTCTCATTTAGACTCTCCAGGAATGAAGCAAACAATATGAAGTGAGGGTGACTAGACTCCAAATTTCCAGCCTGCCTGGGAGAGGACTTCTCCCTGTGAGTGAGGCTGAGTGGAGGAAGCAACTGGCCAACTGCTCAACTAGGAATTTTGCTTCTGAGAACTCAGAGGTGGAGATTGGAAACACTGGCATTCCTGCCCCTTCCAGCAAGATGATATACCCCAGGATTGAGAGCTGAGGACAGAGGAGCCATCTTTTCTCAACCATTCTGTCCAGGGTCCAGAGAGAATTCTCCATCCGGCTGAACTGACAGACGAGAGGGGAAGTGAGAGAGCAGGTCCTGGGTCAAGCGCCATAGCCTCTTGCTGTTCTTAGGGAGTTTTAGTCGATCTTCTTGAATAAATGTTTCTTCATTTGCTATATAGAATAATTAAATATTTCTACTTCAAGGAAACATATCTAGGACTCTAAGAATGTCTTACTTAGGACAATACACTATTTCGGGTTTGCTGAGTGAGGACTTTCTCAGGACTAGCGCTGAGTGTCCTGAGACCCAAAAAACACCTTGGTCCCAGGAAAAAAATGGAAAAACTGATCATCTTATTTCTAGTTAATGCTTACAGTATCTTACAATTTATAAAGCTGATTCAGACAGAATATGTGTACAATGAATCACTATACACTCACAGGTCATTTTTTAAATATAATTTTTACAAATATGTTATTTATTTGTTTGTTTTGGGTGTGCTGGATCTCTGTTACTGCGTGGGCTTTTCTCTAGTGGGGGAGAGTGGGAACTACTCTCTAGATGTGGTGCACGGGCCTCTTCATTTGGTGGCTTCCCTTGTTGCAGAACATGAGCTCAGCGTTTCTGGGCTCTAGAGCATGGGTTCAACAATTGTATCCCACGGACTTAGTTGTATTGTTGCATGTAGGATCTTCCCAGACCAGGAATCAAACCCGTGTCTCCTGCATTGGCAGGTAGATTCTTTACCACTGTGCCACCAGGGAATACCCGCAGGTCATTTTTAACTGTAGTTTTAACTTTTTCCGGTAATGACTTTAAAAACTTAAGAACTTAAATATTGTATCCATAAAATAGGTGCCTATCTCTGCTGATTCATACACATATATACATAATGTGTATATATATATATCAAACCAAAATTCAATATATTGAAAAGTGAACAGGCAAATTTCATTTATTTAGTTATTTCAGTCGAACACTGAGATAAAGTTTGCATTCCCTAATTAGCCACCACTGAGAGGCAAAGAAATATACATAGAATGAAGACCATGAACTTTTTGGAGAGATAACTTGGGTGATATACTAGTTCCTTCACTTACCTTGCGCAATTAGGTTAGGAATCTTTCTCCCTATTATCTGTTCTCCTTGTCTCTTATAAAATTCGGAAAATAATGCCGATCTAGCCATGTAAGGGAAAGTGTGGTACAGATGAAATGAGATAAAATATATGTATCTAGTTATAGAATCACACATGTGGAATGTTTACACACATGTACACGTGTGTGTATGTATCCTTTCCTCCTACTCTCTTTCCACATTATCCGTTATTTTGTAGTATTTTTCATTTAAAACAAAAGTCCTTCTTTCTAACACATAATTGTATGCTTTGTTGTAGCACCAAATTGTAACATATATATCTTTCAACTTTAAAACATCTGAGGGTCTTCCCTAGAAATCCAGTGGTTAAGATTTCACCCTCCCGATGCAGGGGATTCAGATTGGATCTCTCATCAGGCAACTAAAGTAAGATCCTGCATGCTACAACAAAGACACAGTGCAGCAAAAAGAAAAGAAAAAAAAAACCTTCCTGAACTACAGTTCAGTTGAGTTTAGTCACTCAGTCGTGTCTGACTCTTTGCGACCCCATGAATCGCAGCATGCCAGGCCTCCCTGTCCATCACAAACTCCCAGAGTTTACTCAAACTCATGTCCATCAAGTCGGTGATACCATCCAGCCATCTCATCCTCTGTCGTCCCCTTCTCCTACTGCCGCCAATCCCTCCCAGCATCAGGGTCTTTTCCAAAGAATCAACCCGTTGCATGAGGTGTCCAAAGTATTGGAGTTTCAGCTTCAGCATCAGTCCTTCCAATGAACACTCAGGACTGATCTCCTTTAGGATGGACTGGTTGGATCTCCTTGCCGTCAAAGGGACTCTCAAGAGTCTTCTCCAACACCATAGTTCAAAAGCATCAATTTTTCAGTGCTCAGCTTTCCTCACAGTCCAACTCTCACATCCATACATGACCACTGGAAAAACCACAGCCTTAACTAAACAGAAGTTTGTTGGCAAAGTAATGTCTCTGCTTTTTAATATGCTATCTAAGTTGGTCATAACTTTCCTTCCAAGGAGTAAGCATCTTTTAATTTCATGGCTGCAATCACCATCTACAGTGATTTTGGAGCCCAAAATAATAGTCAGCCACTGTTTCCACTGTTTCCCCATCTATTTTCCATGAAGTGATGGGACCACATGCCATGATCTTAGTTTTCTGAATGTTGAGCTTTAAGCCAACTTTTTCACTCTCCTGTTTCATTTTCATCAAGAGGCTCTTTTGTTCTTCTTCGCTTTCTGCCATAAGGGTGGTATCATCTGCATATCTGAGGTTATTGGTATTTCTCCCGGCAATCTTGATTCCAGCTTGTGCTTCTTCCAGCACAGCGTTTCTCATGATGTACTCTGCATGAAGGTTAAATAAGCAGGGTGACAATATATAGCCTTGATGTACTCCTTTTTCTATTTAGAACCAGTCTGTTGTTCCATGTCCAGTTCTAACTATTGCTTCCTGACCTGCATACAGGTTTCTCAAGAGGTGGGCCAGGTGGTCTGGTATTCCCATCTCTTTCAGAATTTTCCACAGTTTATTGTGATCCACACAGTCAAAGGCTTTGGCATAGTCAATAAAGCAGAAATAGATGTTTTTCTGGAACTCTCTTGCTGTTTCAATGATCCAGTGGATGTTGGCAATTTGATCTCTGGTTCCTCTGCCTTTTCTAAAACCAGCTTGAACATCTGCATGTTCCTGAACTACAAAACCCCCACAAATCCTACAAGTACAAACCACTGGAACAGTGTCAGACTTTATTTCTTACAATAGTGTTTTTGCTTGGTCCTCATTCACTATTTTCTGGCATCTAGTTTTTATCTCCATCATCTTGTGAAGTTGGTACCCCCTTTGTTTGTATGTTATCCTCTCAGAAAGCTTCGTGGTGGTTTAGTTGCTAAGTAATGTCTGGCTCTTGGAATACCATGGACTGTAGCCCTCCAGGCTCTTCTGTCCATGGGATTTCCCAGGTAAGCATAATGGAATGGTTGCCATTCCCTTCTCCAAGGGATCTTGTCACCCCAGGGATCAAACCTGTCTCCTGCATTGCAGGCAGATACTTGACCAACTGAGCCATCAGGGAAGCTTCAGAAAGCTTACTGCCTTCTTAATATTTTCTACTTAGTGAAATATCTTCAGGATCCTCCTAGAACTGGTCAAACTCTTAATACTAGGTCCTGGCATTTTCCTAAGGTCCTATCTTAGTGTGACTGGCTAACCCCTATGCCTGACTGAATGGCAAACTTGAGACAATGACCATTTTCTATTGTGATATTTTGCCCAGTGTAACAATTAGGGGATATTGGTAAGAACTGATCATCGGTGAACGGACAATGAAAACACTCCTACATTTCCTGGATATTTTCAGAGAAGACATGCTACTGGTACTGCTAAGACACGACTCAGTTCTAAAATGCCTTCAATTAGTTTCTGCAAAACACCATCCCAGTGTGAGCCATCAGTAGTTTATTTTGCTACAGCCCACATCCAATCTAAGGGTAGATTGATATCTTAATTGCAACTAATCACAACACTATAATATGAAATGTCTAACTTGGCCCAGCTCACCTGTTTAAATAAAGTAAAACCTTTAGATACTGACTGTGTTTGAGTCATCTTATATTATTAAATGAGAAGATGATATTCAAATGAAAAAGGTATTTATGATCTAAATGATACAAATCTATAGTTCCTAGTATGCACAGTGACTGTTGCTAAGAAATTTGGTTTAATAATTGAATGGAAATCAAAAATTAATGCATTAACTTAATCTTCACAAGCCACTTGACAGAGAACAATTTTATTACTTTTCTGTAAATGAGTTTTCAGAAATGTCTCGAAGTTTTGCTCTCTTCATTAGGTAAGCATTTCCCTTAAAATTGTTTCTTTTAATTTGCCTAATAACTTTCTCACAGTTAATGGAAAAGCTAACTTTGACCCTGTCCCAATTCTCAAACACACTTTATACAAAAGTACTTGATGACACAGAGTTATATTAAAATTATTACATTTCATTCTTTAAGCAATAAAATGCAGAAGTGATGACTCAAGTCCAGGTAGGAAATATTATTTTGTTAAATTACTAAAAAATGACCAAAATATTTTCCCTCCACTATTCCGTTTGTTTGCCTTTAAAAAATTATGTCTGGTTGCAGATAACTAAATGAAAATAAATTCAGTTCAATCTATTTCCATAAACATTTTACAGAGAACTTAGGTCATATACAACACTTAGAATGTAACTGCTTCATCAACTTCACAATTACATTGTTTTCTTGGGAATCCCTATATGTTTCTCTCAAACTTTCAAACTTTGTTAAATAGTAGTTCTAATTTCCTGCTAGTCTTTTTTTTTTCCTAATCCTCCTCTTCATTCTTAGTTTCCTCTCAGCAGAATTAAGTCATATATCAGTTAAGATAGATTCCCTTGTTTATTTTAAATGTCTGATGAAAAGATAAATGCATTATCAAATTATGAAATTAATAAAGGCACAGTTCTTCTACCTTTAAATTCCATCTAGAGGCATGTAATGAGTGTAAAATAGGTCTCTAATAGTAAAGGAATATTCCATAATCTACATAGCATTGAAATCATAGCCGTTATACTTTTTTATTTTCTTCAATGTGGCTTAAGGTCTCCTCACTATGGTGATTTTCTTTTTTTTAGTCATTTTTTAATAGTCACACGTGGTTTTCTGCCTGTGTATGGCCTTACATAGCTAGATGTCAACTCTCCTCTGCCCCCAAGCCTTTAAACCTGGTCTTTGATTTATTCTGCAGGGACCTCACAGCAGCTTCCTCTAGTGGAAAGAAAATTAAGTTTAGGCAAATATAGATTAAATATGGGTTCTACACTTAAGAACTTAGATAGCAAGCATGCAGTAAAAGTTTTTTCAGTGTTAAAAATATGAACAGTACTACCCGGATAAGCGAGTAAATTAGGTGATCACACCTTTGCTTATGGTCTTCCCATGAAGCCTTGCCAAAACCCTCTAGGAAGTATTTGTTGCTTCCTTAAAAAAAAATCGGGGGGCTTCCCTGATTGCTCAACAGGTAAAGAATCCACCGCAATGCAGGAGACACAGGAGATATGGGTTTGATCGCCGGGTCAGGGAGATCCCTTGGAGGAGGAAATGACAACCCACTCCAGTATTCTTGCCTAGAAAATCCCATGGACAGAGGAGCCTGGCTGGCTATAGTCCAAAGAGTTGCAAGGAGTTGAACATGTCTGAAGGACTAAGCAGCAGTATTACAAAATTCTATATTCTTACTTCTTTTATCTTATTTACATATTTGAATTTTTGTTAACAGTCTTTCTCAAACAAGAAGGATAAAATAATTGTATTTTGTTTTAATGATTATGCAGAAAGTTTCTTTAGAGTATGGCTGGATTTATTGTTCCATCCATAATATCGTACATTTGCATGAGGGCATTGAGTTATCTTATAAAGATATCTGACTGTTCCTTTTAATAATGACCTGATCACATTTCAAGCTTGGAAATATTTGTTTTATATCTTTGAATATCCAGACATACTTATTCTGAAGTCTTTTTATGTAGCCATATCACAACTATTCCCTTGACCTGAATCAAATGTCAGTTGTTTTCAAATCAAGTTGGATCTCTTTACTCTCACTGAACACCATGGCCAATGTCTCTGAAGACAGATTTCATTGTAACTAGAGTCATTTACCATTTAATACACAAATATGGGCATCATGTTTGAAAGAAAGCTTTTATTTTCTGTTTGCTTTTTTTTTCTTTATGATAACTAATCTTCCATTTCTTCCTTGTGATTTATCAACTCTTTAGCTCCTTTTCTCTGAAAATTACTCACATTCTCTTAACTCAAAAATAGCCTTGGACAGCTTGTGAACTGGATTGACTATTATAATAATTTTCATGGTGAAAGACTTATATCAGCTTAGGATATATTTGAAGTAACAATCTTTAAAAAATCAAAAATATAAAAACTCTAAATAACTGATTTTAGAAAAAGCTATTCTCTAAAAGTATGTAAATTATAGAGAGGAGGAAAAGAGCTGTGAAATTTACACTTACATAGAGCACTCAACCCTTTGAGAGAAAGCAAAGAAACTGAAACTCTAGCAGACAAAATACAAACCCCAAACATTTAGGTAAGTAATAAAGAACATAGACTTAGGGACTTCCCTGGCCATCCAGTGGTTAATAATCAGCAATTCCAATGCAGGGGGCATAGGTTCAATCTCTGGTCAGGGAATTAAGATCCCACATGCCATGTGGTGTGACCAAAAACAAAGAAAAAACAACAATCAAATGAAAAACATAGACTTGGGCATTGCTTCATTCTGAGGAGTTACATGAAGCACAGAAAGATAGCTTCAAGACATTCATCATCATAACTATTATCTGGACATTTTAGCCATCATTTCATTATAAAAATGCAAAATTTGTTTTAAAATAAAAGTAAATTCATCATTGGATATCAAGATCCAATTCTTATAAAAATTAGAGCTATATATCTGTATCATAAATCCACTGAATTCTGTCAATAAATTCTTAGCTGTATCTAAATTTTGTAAGGACTTTGTAGTGATCTGGAAAAATAAAAGGTACTGAATCTCAAGTAATAGCAATTTTTCCCATATGTACAAAAGTCAGCAAAATAACTGTATTTTTTGATTTTATATTTCTAGCCAGATCAATGTCAATTTTCACATACTTGAATACAACTCTTTTCAGGTTTAAGTAAAGTCATTTTAAGTTTTAAACAAGATGAACCTATGTAAAGTGTTTAGTATGCTTGCTGGCATATAATAAGGTCCATGGTTATCACATGTTAAAGATCACATAGTGTACATTTTTTACTGACATGTTTTGGCATTCTATTTTAACAAGTCACTGAACATTATTAAATTTTATTTGTATTTCCAAAACTTCTGGAATTACAAAGCAATGCAAAAACCTAGATAAATACCTCAATTAGCCCTTATTAGCAGAATGATTAGAATCTAGCTACTTATGTTCAAATTAATCACTCAGTCATGTCCTACTCTTTGTGACCTCATAGACTGTAACCCACCAGTCTCCTCTATCCATGGAGTTCTCCAGGCAAGAATACTGGAGTGGGTTACCCTTCTCCAGGAGATCTTCTCAACCCAGTGATCAAACCTGGATCTCCTGCATTGCAGGAAGATTCTTTACCATCTGAGCCATCAAGGAGGTCATTCCCATTTTACTGAAGTCATAATTGAGTCTTCCTGTGCCTCAGTTTCTCTTGCTATAAAATAATCACTCTGATGCCTAAAAATCTCTGGCCAAAGAATAAGTTATTACAACATCACTATTTGCTGTTAGTTAATTGCCACTGAGTATGACTAAGATCATGGCATTCAGTTCCATCCCCTCATGACAAATAGAAGGGGAAAAAGAGGAAGCAGTGATAGATTTTATTTTCCTGGGCTCCAAAATTACTATGAATGATGTCTGCAGCCATTAAAAAAAAACAAAACAAAACAAAACAAAAAAATGTGCTTCTTGAAAGGAAAGCTAAGACAAACCTAGATGGAGTATTGAAAAGCAGAGACAACGCTTTGTGGACATAGGCCCATACTGTCAAAGCTATGGTTTTTCCAGTAGTCATATATGGATGTGAGAGTTGGACCATAAAGAAGACTGAGGTGCCAAAGAATTGATGTTTTTGAACTGTGGTGTTGGAGAAGACTTGAGAGTTCATTGGGCTGCAAGGATATCAAACTAGTCAACCCTAAAAGAAATCAACTCTGAATATTCATTGGAAGGACAAATGCTGATGCTGAATCTCCAATACTTTGGTCAGCAAAGCGCTGACTCACTGGAAAAGTCCCTGACACTGGGAAATGATTGAAGTCAAACAGAGCAGGGGGGGCGCAAAGGATGAAACGGTTAGGTAGCATCACTGACTCAATGGATGAGTTTGAGCAAACTCTGGGAGATAATGAAGGACAGGGAAGCCTGGTGTGCTGCAGTCCATGGGGTGGCAAAGAGTTAGACAGGATTTAAGGACTGAACAACAACAAGAAGACAAAGGCTAGAAATGTAAAGGAAACAATAGCTAGAAATTAAGCTCATGGCAGGAGGGGACAGGACATGATTATTTGTGGGGGCATTACACATAACTGAACCTTTCTTCTAAGGTTGTGTAGTTCCAGTTAATGCCATTGCTTCCTGGCTCTTTGCTATGCTAACTGATGATGAAATAATAATATTAATAAAATACTCAACCATGTGGAATATCCTAGTCTTAAATTAATACCAGGCACAATAACCCTATGAAAAGGGTAATGCAAAGCAGTAAATGCAGTAAAGCAAGAGGAAACAAACAGAACATACCTACACATGCCTAGTAATTTGTCGTCTTAATGCTTATTTTTTATAACACATTTTTACTATCATTCCTATGTGAGTAAACATGTTTTCAGGCTTAAAAGTGATTCATACTCCACATTCCTCAACTGACTTGATTCAAGTCTACTGTTTCCTCCATGGACATGAAAGTAAGACAACTTTTATGTTGATTCAAAACCACCTCTGTCTTTTGACAACCCCTCACGGGGCTCAATTAGATCCATCTGTGTCTACAGCTCCAGTGAATCTGGCTGCCACCCATTAGAAATAAGACTAAGGATGCTCCCTTATTTCAAAGTAGCACTTGTCAGACACTAGCTTCTGTGACATGAAAAACAAACAAAGAAGATAGGCTTGTAGCTGGAGAATTTATCTACAGTGTAGCCTTCTTTTATTCCACACACTTGGATCTTGATCTAATTATTTCCTTATGCTTGGAAGTTTGTAATTCTTATCTTTACCTTTACAGGGTGATATTTTTTAGTTGTAAATGCTCTGACTTTTTTTAAGTATTTCATTAAAATAATATTTTATTCTTATCTTGACCCTATCATGTTACAATCAGTATTCAAAAATATAACATATAGCAAATTAAACTACTTAGTATGTCCCCTAAGATATCATGTCCCACTATGTCCCACAAGTCTCATCTACTGAAGTGTAGAGAGTTTCAATCCATATTTATTTACCTTTTTTTTTTTTTTACTGTTTTCTTTACAACCTTCAATATTTCTTCCATTCTGCTTACATTTTTAAAATTACCTGTAAATCTACTCAGCAGGCATTTTCTACTTTCACAGTGACTAGCAGCACACACAGGGTGTTCAGGAACAAGACTGATGAATGATGACAGATTAATGGATAACAACTACTAACGCAGCAGATTCTTGAGAATGCCCCTGTGAACAGTGATGACAAACAGACTTTTTTGGACTTTAACTGAAAGTGAATCATGCTGTAATTTGAGCATGTATAACAAGTTGAACCCAATGAGGAAATGAGCCAGGATTCAACCTGATTGGTAAGGGTGCTAAATAATGGCACTTCTTCCCTTTCTCAAGACAAATGTGCTCTTTTAGAGTTCTCTCTTGATCACAGACATGCTTCAAGAAGGAAGGCATCCAGGCCACTGTAAGGGATAGATTTGACACATACAAAGAGAAGAGATTCTATGCTTTCAAGCCATTGCCTGAGAGTTTTCTCTATGCTATGAATGTGTTGAGGCTACCACTGAAAGGTTGATCTTTTTGGTTTATTTGTTTGTTTTAATCACTCATTACCCCACGACTTAAAATCTTGCATGCATCTATGTATTTTTCCTATGCAACAGAGTACTGTTTTGCTTTAAAAGTCTATTTAATGTGTTCTTTGGTTTGGATTTTGTATACAAAGCTTCGACCCTTTAGAGTTAGAAGATTGCAAACAAACCCCATTTTTCTCTTTCGATGTCTCATTTTAGTTTGCATCTGCTAAGCCCAAACTCCCAATCCTTCCCTCCCTCAACACACCCACCCTCGGCAACCACAATGTCTGTGAGTCTGTTTCTGTTTTGTAGATATGTTCTTTTTTTTTTCTTTTCTTTTATTCCCCACCCCTCCTGCCCTCTTTGTAGGTGCATTGACACATGGCACAGATTAAGCATCCAGAAGAAGCAAAGTTGAATCAGAACAAATCTCCAAATATCTTACAGGATCAATTTATAAGTGTGGAAAAGGGAATGCTACCATATTTGAGCAATGTAAGTGGCATTTATGGGTGGGGGAAGAGTGAGTATTTTCTTACACTTTCTTACTCTTGCTTGGTCTTACTGATTGCTTAGTCGGACTCACTACTCAGCAGCCAAATGCCAATAAGGAGCTCCTTGGCAAGTCTGGACTTTGAGCAACTCCACAACGCATCTTACCTTAAATCTGACTGCAATTGTGCCTCTCTTAGGAGACGCAATTGCCAGTGAAAAAATGAACTGCAAATTACTCAGGCTTGAACAATCTTTTTTCAAACACCAACTTTGGGTAGGGGACAGAGATTTTAGAATAACTGAAAAATGTGTTTTATATATGTGTGATATTTCGAGCACCTTGAACATATCTTAATATCGTTATTTGTGAGACGCCTCCTTTTAGGCTGACTACTAAATCCCTTTTGTGGATAAAACCTGAGGTTGATCAGCTTGAGTGACAAGTCCAACATCAGGTCACTACTAAACCCCATTAAAGGGGATTGCTATCAGATGTTTTTGCTCAAACCCTATGAAATGAAAGTTGCTCAGTTTTGTCCTACTCTTTATGACCCCATGGACTATACAGTCCATGAAATTCTCTAGGCCAGAATACTGGAGTGGGTAGCTATTCCCTTCTGCAGGGGATCTTCCCAACCCAGGGACTGAACCCAGGTCTCCTGCATTGCAGGCGGATTCTTTACCAGCTGAGCCACCAGGGAAGCTCAATGGCTCTTCCTTTATTCTACCTACCATGAAAAGTCGATACATTTTCAAGCATTGCATTCTATAACTAAATCATTCATACAAGCCTGGTCAGAGCCTTCTTTTCTTTCTCTTTCTGACACATAGAAGAGAAAGCACTGCTTTTTCTCACCTAACGGCGCTGCTGCCCACGTCCAGGTCTTGCGCGGTGACCGCACCTATGATGGTCCCCACGGGAGTGTCCTCATAAACCTCCATGGTGTAGAGTGGCTTGCTGAACACCGGCGGCTCGTCCACGTCCAACACGCTGATCTTCACCGTGGCCGTGTCCTTGAAAGGGCCCGCGGAGTGAAACCGGTGGTCCAGGTGAACGTTGGAGGCCTCTACTTTAAAAGTGTAAGCTTTCTTTGTTTCAAAGTCTAATGGCTGTGGGGAGGACAAAACAAAAGTGAGAGATACTTTCAGACAGGATGTGGCGAGGATGACGGACGGACCTTGCTGCAGAGTAACTTGCAAGTTAGTAGCAAATTATCATTTTCCTTTAAAGATCAGTGGGTAAGGGAAGTAAAAGTTAAACATTTTAAGAAAAGAAGCTACCACTTGTAAAAATGCCTGGATAACTTGTAAAGATAATCAGCTGCATGCATTCAAATGACATATGCATACACATATATGTTGCTGCTGCTGCTAAGTCACTGGGAAAAAGTGAAGTTGCTCAGTCGTGTCTGACTCTTTGCGACCCCATGGACTGTAGCCTACCAGGCTTCTCCGTCCATAGGATTTTCCAGGCAAGAATACAGGAGTGGGTTCCCATTTCCTTCTCCAGGAGACCTTCCCGATCCAAGGACTGAACCTGGGTCTCCTGCATTGTAGGCAGGCGCTTTACCGTCTGAGCCGCCAGGGAAGTCCTGTTGCTGCTGCTGCTAAGTCGCATCAGTCTTGTCCGACTCTGTGCGACCCCATGGACTGCAGCCCACCAGGCTCCTGCGTCCATAGAATTTTCCAGGCAAGAGTACTGGAGTGGGTTGCCATGGCCTTCTCCAGGGAAGTCCTAGGAAGGGCTTATTCCTTTCCTCTGACTAGTCACCACAAAAGATCAAGTAGCTATGAAGTATTTTCTGGTCTTATCCAATGCTGACATCTGGTGGATCAAAGCAGTAATTACAAATACAACAAAATTGAAATTAATCTTTTCTTTTTCTATTTCAGCTGAGAATTTGGTGTAGCAAAATGTATTTTGTTGTTGTTGTTGTATCATTTTTATTATTTTGATGATAATACCCTTTTCTATTAAATACTTTTGAATATCTAAGTGTTTTTGCTGTAGAAGGTCTATGTATGTTGCTAAGGTCCGTTTCTAAGTTCTGTCTGAGTCTTTGTGACCCCACAGACTGCAGCACGCCAGGCTTCCCTGTCCTTCACTGCCTCCCAGAATTTGCTCAAACTCATGAGCATTAAGTTGGTTATGCTATCCAACCATCTCATCCTCTGTTGTCTTCTTCTCCTTGCGCCTTCAGTCTTTCCCAGCAGCAAGGTCTAGTTTTGGGGCTTTATATTTGTCAGCTTTACACATGTAATTGGTAGGTACTATAATGCATTATCAGAATATTTGACCAAGCATTAAGGCTTTGAGCATATATAATTAAATAACAATATTAGACAGAATATTTAGATGTAATTTGTCCCTGGAGTCATGATCCTTGATTTTTCACTTTGCTTACATTTACCCTTTTTCTGAATATTAGTTTTATGTTCCCATTAACTGGAAATATTACATTATAGAAATATGCTGCTGCTGCAGTGCTTAATTAAAACAAAAACTTTAAGGTCACTTGCTCTGACTTCTAATCACCTGTGACAAACTAAGACAACATGAAATTAACATGAATATAGTTAATTAACACAGTGATTTTCTGGGACCTTTAGAAGTTTCTGCTTTCTCAGTTAATTCCCTCTAGTATGACTCCATTACGAGGAGGCAACGACACCCCACTCCAGTGTTCTTGCCTGGAGAATCCCAGGGACGGGGAGCCTGGGGGGCTGCCGTCTATGGGGTCGCACAGAGTCGGCCACGGCTGAAGCGACTTAGCAGCAGCAGCAGCAGTGTGACTCCAATGATGTGCTAATTGTGTTGACACATCCCTTTTTGGCCTTAGTACACCTGGGGGAAATAAAGTGGGCACCTTTCATTCTTTTAAGGACTAGATTTCTGTTTTATGCGTTTCCTGTGAAGAAGGGAAAAGAAAAGGAAAAAAAATTGCTGTGAAATCAAAAAATCACAAATCAATCAAGTTTATTATAGCAAACAGTAACACTTCTCAGACTTGAAATAAAGTCTCTTTCACAGTAATTTTCACTCAGGGGGATCTATCTTTATTTTCCCTGTAATTATTCCCTTTGCTTTGTTTAATTAGTGCAGTTTTTACTCATATATTTATTTGCCTTGGATTCAATGCTTTATTTTAGTTTTTATATTTTCATTTATTCATTTATTCATTATTCATAAGGTTTTACATATAGTACTGATTTTCTTCAACATCTCTTTTTTTTTTTTTTTCTTCAACTTCTATCTCCTTCTTTTTAAGACTTTTCATTTGTCTTAAAACTAATATAAATATAAGTAGAGTTGTTGCATAATATGCCATGGTTGATATTGTGGCTGTTGGTTACACAGATAGAAACATAGTATCTCAATAAAGAGATGATCCCATAATGCTACTGGTTTGATCAGTCTACCACTTAAACTACTGTTTTTTGTTAAAGGAATCGGGCTCAAGAAAAGACAACCAATTGCCAGAATAGGATAGCAAATATCATTCAAACCAAAAACACAAAACTGTTACAATTACTGAACTGCTTACCTGGAATGAAGAAGATCAAGACAAAAAAAGGATAAACCTTTTCAAATATTGAAGGGCTCTCATGTTGAACATCAGTTTGATATACTCTGTAAGTCTTTCAATGGGGAGTTAACAATAATTTAGTTTACTAAATATGTCAATTTTAAGGTAAAAAGGAAGAAGTTTCTAACAAGTGAAACCATTCAAAGTTAAATAAATGTTAAAAGATATTGATTGCCTACATGGTATTAAGACCAGGAAAGCATTCCAGAAGGACAGAAGAGACAAAGATAATAAGATTTTCCATCTTGTTTAATGACTGAGTTGTTTGTAGAAGTACTAAGTCCCCCATCTTTTGATGTATTCAATGGAAATTGGATGCCAAAGAGATAGCTGAGTTATGTATAATTTATAAGCTATACAAGCTGTTTAAGGTAACTTATAAAATATAGTTTGCTTTTACAAACTCCAAATGCCCCATAAATGTTAAACAATATAATATTTATCATAGTTATCTGTAACTTCTGGTGTAAGACAATTTTGACTTCACCTTTGGTCTGTTTGTCTAGAAAGCTATTTGATCTGCCTTGGCTGACACTTATGCCCTTCTCTGAACCAGAATTAACTCCCTTAAAATGAAGAAGTTGGTACCAGCTATTCTTCCTTTCCCTCTCTACTTCTACCAGATATTGGATGGCTTCTGATTGTGGGATTAGGCAAATTCTTTCTTGACAAGATCTCAGTTTTATTTACCTACTTAACCAATATGCCACTATTATGGACTTGCCACTGATGGACATGTCTCCCCACTTCAAAAGTCATTTCAAGCCCAGACATGAAGGCAAAATTAAAGAAAAAAAAAAAAAAACTTATTCTATATTTTGTTTTAGGAGATCAGACATAATTTCTATCTTTTAAGAACTCCTGACCTGTCACTGCAGGCAAATATTTAGTGGTTGTGGAGATAAAGAGAGATAAAATAAACTTTCTGTACATATAGATATTATTTTATGGCTGAAAACTTACATCCTGCAGTGATCAAATAACTGAAGAAAATTGTAGGAGAAATGCCACAGTAGTATCTTACTTCTTCATGATCTTGGCCCTTAGGTAATGCCATTTTATAAAACTGGATAATTCAGAAAGAGAGAGAAAAAAAAAAATCAATACTAGTCTCTCTCTAGTTGACTTTATCCAGCTCACCTGACAGACAGTCCTCCACTTTTTGTGGCTGCAGGGTAAGACGGGGTGGTGCTGAGGAATAAAGTTCACCTAACTTTGCAATCAACAAAAATCTTATTATTTGAAATAAGTATAGGAAAAAAAACAGATTTTTTTTGTTATTGTTAGGAAATGAATCATATTCTGTAACAGAAATCCATTATGATGAAGTTAATTTAGTTCTGCCACATTAAATAGAAAACTTTGTGGTATTGCTTGGGGCACATTCAATTTTATGAACCTTTCTAGAAAAGTAAGGAAATGATTGATTGAAGAGAATTTAGTTGAGTAGCTCCTTCTCCTAGGGATGTTTCAATAAAGGAAGGTTAGCAAGGCCAGAGTGTTCAAGAGGTAATTCACATTGTAGGGAGTAGTATGGTAAGAAAACAACTGTGGAGAAATGAAATAAGATATCTTTAAATGGTCTTTGGAATATAAAGGGAGGAATTAATCAAGATATTATCTTTTTGCTTCTATCTTTTTATCCACTTTCTCTGCTCTTACTTTGCTGAGGCCCAGGTCATGTAAAGCTACATAAAATATTAAGTGCAAAATGATTTTCTCATTTCAAAGAGGGAAGAGCAATTTTTTGTCGTAAAATACAAGAGAATTATTCCCGGGGCTCTTCCAGGCCTTGTCACTTTTCCAGAAAATGTTGCACAAAAATGGATAGCTAGAGTTATATTTTGATGAATCTGAGAAGCAGCTTTGGTAAACCAAATTCCAACCTCTCCCAAAGATTCTTGCCCCCAAGGACAATATAATCTCTTCTATAATCTCTTGTATAATTGTATGCCCTTGAGTGTGTGAGGGTTCTCTGAGCTGAAATCATGAAATGCAATATTACACCATGAATTTGCTAAGTTTTATGGAAAATATAATCAAGTTCTTCAATCACTTAACGTTGAGTTAATTACAAAGGAGATTTTTATTTAAAGAGTCTGATGTAATCATGTGAGGTTTAGTAGAAGCTAGTAATTGTTCCTGGCCTTGAGGAAGTACATTTGTGATGTAGGAGCCCACCTGCCTGTGATGCATATAGTAACTGATGGTAACTGAGACTGGACCTTGACCAACAGCCTGCAAAGTAAGTAGGGCCAGCAGTCATAAAGCCCTAAAGAAATGAATTCTGCCAAAACTAGTAACCTTAGGGAAAAAAAAAAAAACCAAAAAACTCTAAGCCTCAGATCAGTTGTAGCCCTGGTCTATACCTTGATTTCAGCCTGGAAGACCCTGAGCATAAGACTCACTTATACTCTACTCTGACCCACAATAGTTTGTGCTTTCATCACTCTTTACTTTCTACTCTTCTATATAGCTTCTATATAGTCAAGGCTATGGTTTTTCCAGTGGTCATGTATGGATGTGAGAGTTAGACTATAAAGAAAACTGAGCACTGAAGAATTGGTGCTCTTGAACTGTGGTGTTGGAGAAAACTCTTGAGAGTCCCTTTGACGGCAAGGAGATCCAACCAGTCCATCCTAAAGGAAATCAGTCCTGAATGTTCATTGGAAGGACTGATGCTGAAGGTGAAACTCCAACACTTTGGCCACCTGATGCGAAGAGCTGACTCAACTTGAAGACACCCTGATGCTGGGAAAGATTGAAGGCAAGAGGAGAAGGGGATGACAGAGGATGAAATGGTTGGATGGCATGACCGACTCAAGGGACATGAGTTTGAGTAAACCTGGGGAGTTGGTGATGGACAGGGAGGCCTGGCATGCTGCAGCCCATGGGGTCGCAAAGAGTCAGACATGACTGAGCAACTGAACTGATATAGCTTCAGTTTTTATGGTGAACATGTATATCTTTCACCATAGTAGTAGAGTCCTCCCTCTGAACAAAATGCTTTAGAAACAATTCTATTCTTTCAATCATATTATAGATCTTAATGGTTAATGGAAAGAAAATTCTCAATGAACTCAAATAACTGAAGGCTGTAATGTATCTGAAAGAGAAGATGCTTTTCAAGCAAGCAACTAGACAAGAGATTTATAGTAGACTGAACAAGGTTTAAAAAAACACTAGGAACAAGCTCTTATAAAGTAGGTTTATGATACCAGTGTGTGTGTATGCATGTCCTAAGTCGCTTTAGTCATGTCAGACTCTTTGCAACCTTATGGGCCATACCCCACCAAACTCCTCTGTCCATGGTGATTCTCCAGGCAAGAATACTGGAGTGGGTTGTCATGCCCTCCTTCCAGTAGGTCTTCCTGACCCAGGGATCAAACCCATGTCTCTTATGTCTCCTGCATTGGCAGGCAGGTTCTTTAACACTAGCACCACCTGGGAAGCCTTTATGATACCAGGCTGAACTACCTGACTTTCAGATCAAGCATCATTTTATAGGGAAAGTCAAGTTCCCCAATCAATTAAGTAGTTTTGATCAATACAGTAATCAATTCATTTATTTGTTCCTAGCACTTTCTTATTCTATAAGAAATCACTCTAGAACTCTACCAGTACTCAAGTTACATATTAAATCATCCACAGATGATGTCTGTAACTACTTCTTTAATTGACTTATTCAAATTAATTTAAATCTGTATAATTTGAATCAAATATTTGATTAGATTTTAATACAGTAGGAACTGAGGATCTCTTGTTTCATGAGTTAAATTAAGTCCTTTTTTTTTTTCTTCTTACAGAAGAGGGGTAGCCAGAACAAATAATAAGTAAATAATTCTTTTCAGTTAGTGGTAAGATTTATGAGGAAAATAGAAATGGGACAGAAAAACAGCTGGGGAGACATTACATAGAGCAGATAGGATGCACTTCTCTGAGGATGTAATGCTGGAAGTGGGATGCAAAAACCAGGTATGAGGGAATCAGAGGGAATTGAACCTAAGGGAGGAAATTAAGGGCAAAATTCCTGCATATTTTATTCCTCTTTGCCACACATATTGCCTGAATATCCAACTGTGTGGGCTTCCCTTGTGGCTCAGCAGGAAAGACTCTGCCTGCAATGCAGGAGATGCAGGAGGTGCTGGTTCAGTCCCTGGATCTGGAAAGTCCCCTGGAGAAGTACGTGGCAACCCACTCCAGTATTCTTCCCTGGAGAATCCCAGGGACAGAGAAGCCTTCGAGTCTTCAGTCCATGGGTTGCACAGTTGGACACTACTGAAGCGACTGAGCACACACACACACATCCTACAGTGTGCTAGATGTCATGATAGATGTTGGAAATGGACAAAAATCCCCCACGGAGGTCACTCTCTTCTGGGATTTGATGGACAAGAGTAAGATAAATAAGCAAACTGTAGCGTCCAAAGTGATCATAAGCGCTATAGAAAAATCCAAGACTTGAAAGGCATATGTGTATAGTGTATCGGGGGATAGATGAGGAAGAATGTGTGTGTATTTATGTGAGAGAGAGCTATGGGAGGGCCTGGTATCGTCTACATTGAGGAAGAAATTCAACTCAGTGCTTCACAAAACAAAATATTTTTTTATTCACTAAAAAATAGCCAAACTGTTATTTTGTTTGACTTTAAAAAGTTGTCACATTTTCAGGTGATGATGTTCCTTTAGTAAGAGGGAAAAACAATGAAATCTGGACATTTTAAAAACAGATTTTAGTTTTGATAAATTTAAACAATATTTCAGTTCTAAAATTAAAATAAAAAAAAGAACTCTCAAAGGACAGTAGAGTTTCAGAACAAAAAGTGTCTGTCAAAAAAATATTAAGCTGAAGAAATATATACTTAATACAATGTATCTCTAAAAACATTGTTAAATACTATTCATTAGAAATGAATTTAATTTTTCTATAGGCAAGTTATCAAGGATTTTGTGCAGGACTGCAAATTTTTGATAATTTAATGCATTAAGAGTCATGGCGTCATATTTAAGCCTGTATTTCAGTCACAATAATTTTTGGAACAAATTCACTAAGAAAAAACATAATACAAAAGAGAATTAGAAGAACATCTAGTGTTTTCTCTGAGGGCTATGGTGATATTTTCCCTAAGAAAGAGAAGATTTCATCAACTGTTATAAATGTCTAAGCAAAATATGCATTTTATAGGCACATGCAGTATAAATCATGACCATCTGGAGGGACAATTATATTTTTAACTTCTTGTATGACCACTGTCACATTTTATTTCCAACCTATATTGTTCTTCACAATAGTTAAAACTATGTGCTTTTAAAACATATACTATAAATTGACTGCAACTTGTGTAGTCTTGAAGAAGTTACTTTTCTCCAATGAGTTTCATATTTCCCGTTTGCATAATCAGTGAAACAATATTTTTCTAAATAGCTTAAAAATATGTTGAACTCTGCATGGTATGTGAGGACTAAGAACAATATTGCATCTGAAATTAAAGCAATAAACCAATATGAGACATTTTTTTAGACAGAAATTTAAACACCCACATATTTCAAGCATTTCCTTTATCATGGTGACACATATATAGTAATGGCGAAGTGTCTTTAGGGGATTAAACTAAATAGAAAAATCGGATGCATTTAAAATTTGAGCCACCATAAAGTCTCATAAGTGTTTGGGCAGAAATGGTAACTTTGGGGGAAAAGAGTAAGGTGGGATCATTACTGCCTGGGGGACACAAGGAAGTCTTTGGTGAGAGACATGGGTGAGAACTATTTAAAAAACAGAAAAAAAATGAACAGAAATGCTCAGGAAAGGTGCTCCCTTCTATGTAGCTGGTAAAATAGCACAGCATCTTCAGTAGAAATTGCAATGAGTTTGGTGTGGTTGGCATGTAGTGAGTGAATGTGTGCATATATGTGTGTGTGTGCAGGTGTGTGTGTGTGTGTGTGTGTGTGTGTGTGTGTGTGTGTATTCAGAGGATGGTAATAGAAAACATGCTATTTGCTCTTTATCTTAACAGTGATGGAACCCAGAAACACATGAAAGGCAAGAGTAAAATTCACTCAGAAAGGAAATGGATGAACATTAGGCATGTGGCTCAGAGAAGAGCCATTGTAATAGTGAAAAGAAGAAACAAGGATGGTTGTAAATCAACCCATGAGGAGGGAATTTTAATTCAAGTTTGGGAGGGGATCAGTGGCTGGGTTTCCCATGCTATTCGGTAAGGGGAATTCAGTGGTAATAGAAGTGGCATAAAAATAAGCCTAGATTCCTGCTTTAAGGAACTGGAGAGGAAGCAGGGCTTTATCCAGGTAGGAGAAAATGGGAGCAGGCACGCTACTGTTGGGAGAAGTAAAGGAATTCAGCTTTAGACACTTCAAGAGTGAAAAGACTATCACACACACATTAGAAATGTTTACAAGGCAGAAAACAATCTTCATTGGTTATGTTAACTTTGGAGCAGGTTAAGAGTTGAGACTGTGTGGATCACAATAAACTGTGGAAAATTCTGAAAAAGGGGAATACCAGACCACCTGACCTGCCTCTTGAGAAACCTGTATGCAGGTCAGGAAGCAACAGTTAGAACTGGACATGGAACAACAGACTGATTCCAAATAGGAAAAGGAGCACGTCAAGGCTGGATATTGTCACCCTGCTTATTTAACTTATATGCAGAGTGCATCATGAGAAATGCTGGGCTGGAGGAAGCACAAGCTGGAATCAAGATTGCCGGGAGAATTATCAATCACCTCAGATATGCAGAAGACACCACCCTTATGGCAGAAAGTGAAGAGGAGCTAAAACGCCTCTTGATGAAAGTGAAAGAGGAGAGTGAAAAAGTTGGCTTAAAGCTCAACATTCAGAAAACTAAGATCATGGCATGTGGTCCCATCACTTCATGGCAAATAGAAAGGGAAACAGTGTCAGACTTTATTTTGGAGGGCTCCAAAATCACTGCACAACTCTTCACATGACCAACCTAGATAGCATATTAAAAAGCAGAGACATTACTTTGCCAACAAAGGCCCGTCTAGTCAAGGCTATGGTTTTTCCAGTGGTCATGTATGGATGTGAGAGTTGGACTGCGAAGAAAGCTGAGCGCCGAAGAATTGATGCTTTTGAACTGTGGTGTTGGAGAAGATTCTTGAGAGTCCCTTGGACTGCAAGGAGATCCAATCAGTCCATCCTAAAGAGATCAGTCCTGGGTGTTCATTGGAAGGACTGATGCTGAAGCTGAAACTCCAATACTTTGGCCACCTGATGCGAAGAGTTGACTCATTGGAAAAGACCCTGATGCTGGGAGGGATTGGGGGCAGGAGGAGAAGGGGACGACAGAGGATGAGATGGCTGGATGGCATCACCGACTGGATGGACATGAGTCTGAGTAAACTCCGGGAGTTGGTGATGGACAGGGAGGCCTGGCATGCTGCGATTCACGGGGTCGCAAAGAGTCGGAGACGACTGAGTGACTGAACTGAACTGAAGAGTTGAGACTGGGAAAGTTAGGTGAAAGAAAGTGAAAATGAAAGTTGCTGAGTAGTGTCCCACTCTTTGTGAACTCATGGTCTATACTGCCCATGAAATTCTCTAGGCCAGAATACTGGAGTGGGTAGCCTATCCCTTCTCCAGGGGATCTTCCCAACCCAGGAATCCAACTGGTGTCTCCTGCATTGCAGGAGAATTCTTTACCAACTGAGCTATCACGAAAGTTAGGTGAGATGCTTAAAAACAGAAAATGACAAATACAAAAATTATATAATATTTACAGAAGCAAAGAACACCTTGTATTTTTCTCTGAAATTTTCATGTTTGGCAAAAACAATAAATCGAGGTGTATGCTTGGCTACGTAAAACAGTTTAGTGCCTGCCCAGTCGTGTTGGACTGTCTGGGACCCCATGAGCTGTATGTAGCCCGCCAGGCTCCTCTGTCCATGGGATTTTCCAGGCAAGAATACTGGAGTGGGTTGCCATTTCCTTCTTCGGGGGATTTTCCCAACCCAGGGATAAAACCAGGTTCTCCTGTGTCTTCTGCTTTGCAGGCCGATTCTTTACCGCTGGGCCACCTGGGAAGCCCAAACAGGTATTCCTAACTGTTCTTTTTTTCTAAGAGTTTTTCCAAAATTAACCACGGGGTGGTGCTGTGCTCCCAAATCAATTGATGTCAATTCACTCCCTTGCCACTGAAGCCAGCGAAAAGGAGTTCAGTGACAACAAGGCATAAGTAAAATGTCCCGCGGAATCAGTAGAGAGTTTAGCCTATTTATTTAAAATCCCGAGGAAGAATAAAATACTTTATCTCTTACGTTTTTAAGGAAAAACAAAATAATTCTCCTTTGGATTTACTGTGATCACAATTATGGTTATTTGAAATAAAATAATATTGTTATGCAATAGCAAAATAGTAAGGATTTATTTTTTGGTTCCAAAGAAGTTTCACTTATTTTAAAATAAATAGGAAATTACTTTACCCTTCTTTATTTTAAATGCTGTCATCACTTATTTGAGTTCCCAATAAATATATTGTAAAAATAGTACAGAGCTGTTTTAGAAATTATTCATTATTAAAATTGCTCTTTTGCTCAATATAAGTATTCATCTCAGTATTTAACTGCCTAAATCTCTTAATCAGTAACAAGCAAACCACAGTGTGCATGTACATAAATATGTATTTTCAGTTCTTGAATATTTATAACTCATGTTAACTTTATATTTGTATTTATATCCAGTAAATATATATTTATTCTCATTTATGGGCTTCGTGGGTGGTGCTAGTGGTAAAGAACCCGCCTGCCAGTGCAGGAGGCATAAGAGACTCAGGTTGGATCCCAGGGTAGGAAAGATCCCCTAGAGGAGGGCATGGCAGTCCTCTCCAGAATTTTTGCCTGGAGGATCCCCTGGACAGAGGAGCCTGGCAGGCTATGGTTCCTAGAGTCACACAGAGTTAGAGACAACTGAAGCAACTTAACACACACATTCTCACTTATCCAGTAAGATAGAAAATCTATGGACCAAAAATGTATATTTAATTTAGATTTTTCTTGTAAGAATGCAATGGCTGAATTTAAAATGACTTCTATCATTTTAAATGCAACCCATGGCCTAATTATTAGCTGTGACAAAAAAATTTTAAGTTATATTACCCTAACTTTGTTATTGTTTCTATTGTTATAATACTTAGCAATATATAGGGCATTTTTAATTTATTCATACTTTCTTAGTGCAATAGGACATAAGTATAAAATAAGAATAGTTTCTTAAAAAGAAAAAAAAAAGCAGTATCTTGTGCCTTGGAGAGATATATAAAGTTGCATAATGTTATTCTGAATTCAGAGTGACACAGTGAAGTGGCATTGTCACAGTGCTCATAAACTGAACCCAAGTTGAGGTTTAAAAAATAAAAATGCCTTTTTTTCATTCTGAGAAGCTCATGTAAACTTGACCATCATTTTTAATCCACTTATACCTTCCATGCATGGAGAAAGAGGAGAGAGGGAAAAATAGTAAAAGGAAACTAAATAAAGATTTTGGAAATGTAATTATAACAAGAATGTGTGTTTTAGAGAATTTTAAGCATTTTAATTTATTCTTTAGTGAGATAAAAAAGAAAATCACTCAAAAACAAAAAACAGCATGATATTTTAAAACAGATGTATTCAAATGGAGAATATGTATTTTTAGACTTTATATATGCATGTAATATACTTAAGAATATAATTTCTATATGAATTTGATTTCATATCAAAAATCTTCACTGCAATTCTATGCTGAGCTATTCAGAGAAAAGTTTCCAAAAGTAATTTTAAGGTCATTATGGAACCTAAACACTGCTGTTGATATTTACATACATATTTATTATTGTACATCTACTTTTCCTGGGACTGAATAAGTTGAAGATACAGTTTTCTGAGAACTCTCTGTATGTGGACATAAATAGTCTTTTAATAGAGTTTTCCCTCAAAAAAAAAGAAAAAATCTATTTAAAGAACTATAGGCCAACTAGTACACGAAGAGATGCTGAACATCACTAATCACCAGGAAAATGTTAACAGCATAATGAGATATCACCTCATATATGCTAGACTGGCTATTATCAAAAAAACAACAAAATAGTGTTGGAGGAAAAAAGAGCCTTTGTGCAGTATTGGTGCAAATATAAATTGGTGTAGCCATTATGGAAAACAGTAGGTAGGTTGCTCACAAAGTTAAAAATAGAGCTACTATATAATCCAGCAATTTCTTTCCTGGGTATTTGTCCAAAGAAAACAAGCACTAACTTAAAAGGACATATGCAAAACCATGTTCACTGCAGCATTATTTTACTGTTATTTAGTTGCTAAGTCCCATCCAGCTCTTCATGACCCCGTGGATTGTAGCATACTAGGCTCCTCTGTCCTACACTACCTCCTACAGCTTGCTTGGGGCTTCCCTCATGGTTCAATGGTAAAGAACCTGCCTGCCAGTGCAGAAGGAGGGGGGTTCAATCCCTGGTTTGGGAAGATCCCATGGAGAAGAAAATGGATACCCACTTCAGCATTCTTGCCTGGGAAATCCCTTGGACAGAGGAGCTGGAAGAGTTACAGTCTATTTGGGTTACAAAAGAGTCAGACACGATTTGGTGATTAAACAACAACAGGCAGCATTATTGCCAATAACAAAAATATGGAAGCAACTCAAATGCCCATTGAGAGGTGAATGGATAAAGAAAATGTATATACAGTCATCCCTTGGTATCCACAGGCTCCAAGACCCCTTGCAGATACCAAAATCGAAGTATGCTCAGATCCCTTATATAAGATGGTAGTATTTGCATATAACCTGTGCATATTTTCTGTATACTGCAAATATTTTTTAGATCACTTATAGTATCTAATATAAGTAAATGCTATGTAAATAGTCGTCAGTATGCAGCAAGTTCAAGTTTTGTCTTTCAGAATTTTACATGAAACTTTTCCCCCGAATAATTTGGCACTTGATTGAATTCTCGGATACGAAATCTGCAGTGATAGAGATATGGAATAAAATCTTGCTATTTACGACAACATGGATGAACTTTGAGGGCATTGTGCTAATTTAAGTGAAATAAGTCAGACAAAGAAAAACAAATATCATATGATTTCATTTATATGTGAAATCTAAAACAAACAAACAAGCTCATAAATACAGAGAGCTGATTGGTGTTGCCAGAAGTAGAGTTGGGTAGTGGGTGAAATGCGTGGCATGGGGTGTTGCTCGCGCACTCAGTCGTGTCCAGCGCTTTGTAACCCCAGGGACAGTAGGCTGCCAGGCTCCTCTGTCCATGGGATTTCCCAGCCAAGAATACTGGAGTGAGTTGCCATTTCTTCTTCCAAGGGATCTTCCCAACCCAGGGACTGAACCCGCATCTCCTACATTTCTTGCATTGGTAGGCAGATTCTTTACCACTAAGCCACCTGGGAAGACCCCAGTAAAATGGATAAAGGGAGTCAAAAGGTTTTTTCTCTTTCTCACATTTACATATTTCTTCATGCCCCTTCCTGACAAAAGACAAACTACATATCCTGAGATAATGACGTATTTCTAATATTTTGAATCTTACTCTCCATTCTCTTCTATACAAATCAAGTTAACATAACTAGAGGGCTTCCCATCACATTACACCTTCTTGTCTTCTTCCTCCTTCTGGTTAATTTTTCTGTTTACTTACCACATCATAGCACCCTCAAGCCCAGCTTTATTCCTTCTCATTTCTTCCATTCACCTGTAGCAGAGCTTGCCCATATCAGAATTCACCCACTCTGAGGTCTAGGCTCATGAACAAGTGTGTGAGTTAGATATTGATGTTCTCATAAAAGTAGTAAATTGGACAAGGCCAAACCTGGTATACTTCGTGTTTACTTCTACATCTTATCTTTAAATTAACCTGTTCATCTAAGCTGATAACAATAGCAAATTAAATTAAAATTAAACTCTGGTAGAATTTTTTAATAACTTAAGTGAATTAATAGGCCTAGTTGTTTCAACATAAAATATGCATGTGTGTGTGTGTGCTAGGTTCCTTCAGCAGGGTCTGACTCTTTGTGACCCTATGATCGCCTTCCCCTGACCATCATATTCTCCAGGCAAGAATACTGGAGTGGGTTTCCATGCCCTCCTCCGGGGGATCTTCCTGACCCAGGGATCGAACCAGCATCTCTTACGTCAGGTGCATTGGCAGGCACATTCTTTACCCCTAGCACCACTTGGGAAGTCCAGCATAAACTATATACCTGTTGAATCACAGAATAAAAGTTGGGAATCGATATTTCCTAGTTACCCAGACTTTATTTTTAATTTAAAATATTCATAATTGAAAGGAAATTAAGATGTCTCTCATTTCCTTTGTGTTGTTTAATTTTTATTGGGTAATCTGCTTTTCAAAAACATGTCCACGTACCTTTTTCAATTTGATAACTCCTTCTTGTGTGTCCTCATCTGTGACGATGTCAAACAAATTTCCCCCATCTCCTGGAACAATATTATATTCAATTTCTGCATTTTGTCCAAAATCAGGGTCCACGGCTCTTATTCTTCCAATAGCTGAGCCAACAGGGGAAGACTCAGGAACTTTCAGATGGAAAATGCCTGATGAGATACATTTATATTTTTTGTTTACAGTGAAGTTAGTAAAATGTATAAGATTACTTGGCTTGAAAATACAGTCAACAGGAAATAAACCAACTGTAAAACATAATAGTGCAAAACCAAAAGACAGTTTGTTCTCCAGTTAAAGGTTATAATTAGGAGTAGTACTTTCACTTTTCACTTCAAAGGATTCTGTTGTAAAATTTCAATCATTAAAAATAGAAAGTGTTGAAATTACTATGAAAAAATATTTTACATACTAACACCATCTAACACTTGCACCTATTATCAAATGTGAAGGTGAGGATATCCACGAAATAAATTGGTACTAATGTAAAAGAATCCAGGATATAAAACATAGATTAAAAAGATGTATAGAGAGATGATAGATGAATAGATAGATGAACACACAGAAAATAGAAGAAAAATATTTAGATACTTAGCAAAATAAGGTTATTCTATTATTTATTAAAAATAAAATATTTATCCTAATATTTATATTATCTTAATATTTATGTATCCTATATTTATAAAATATTTATAGTATAAATATAATGCAATGAAATATTTACTCAATGAGTATAATCATTAAACTAAAAATGACCTTGAAATAAGTATATGAGTGTATATGTATTAAATATATGTACATATATTTAATCTATAATAGATTTAATTATATTGTGCTATAGGCTAATATTAAACTTATATTTAGTCAATTTTTCCTGCATTTCCTTCTAGGTATTTTTGCACACTTTTAAAATCAGGACAGAAATTTCTCTCTCAATTTTTTATCCTTAAAAGAAAAAAGTAAACTGCCAGCTTTGTGCCACCAGGGGGCGCACCAACATTACTATAAATCTGATACTCCGTCAAGCCTAAAAAATAAACTATAAAAAATACAACAGAATCACAAAAAATTATGACATCCCACAAAATTAAAACATACATTGCTTACTAGAATTTGCAAACTTTTATAAGGTATGACATGAAGAAAAAGATATAGGTTATTTTATTGATATCTCACCAATAAAAATAGTTGATTAAACAGTAGTCTGTTTAAGCCAAAATAAGGAAACAAAGAAAATAGGAGGAAATATAAATGCTAAATCAAAACTAAACACAAAAACACAAAGTTTAAATTAATAATGACTTTGATTAAAATTTCTATTAGCTGATTTTGGATTGCAATTTCCTATAAGTAAAGCAACCAGGGTAATTAATTTGATTTGCACTTCTATGTAACTAGAAGTTATAGCAATTAAATTAGGAAGTAAATATGTTTTTGAATGGTGAAATTCATTCAACATACTAGATTACAGTATTACAATCATTTCTTTTTAGAGATATGAGACAAATAATAAATCACATTAGGGAGATTCTGTCAAATAATTTATTCTTTACTCCCAACTGTTTTTATAGGTTTTATTGTTCTTTCACAGTCAGCTTCAAAATTTTATAAATTAATTAGCCCTGGTAGCTCTTAAATCTTGCCATCTGCCTTTCTACCACTCCCCCAAAAAGATTTAATACCATTTGCTCTTATAATGTTAATGCCTTATTTATATCCATTTAATGTTGGAGAAGACTCTGGAAAATCCCTTGGACTGCAAGGAGATCCACCCGGTCCACCCTAAAGGAGATCAGTCCTGGGTGTTCATTGGAAGGACTGATGCTGAAGCTGAAACTCCAATACTTCGGCCGCCTGATGTGAAGAGCTGACTCATTCGAAAAGACCCTGATGCTGGGAAAGATTGAAAGTGGAAGAGAAGGGGAAGACAGAGGATGAGATGGCTGGATGGCATCGCCGACTCTATGGACATGAGTTTGAGTAAACCCGGGGAGTTGGTGATGGACAGGGAGGCCTGGCGTGCTGTGATTCATGGGGTCGCAAAGAGTCGGACACGACTGAGCGACTGAATTGAACTGAACTGAATGGACATTGCCTCAATGGTACATATAAATATATGACATATAAATATATACACAGTCTCAAGAGAGTTAAATATTTACCTAAATCTTTTGTTTGCATGTAATAGAAAATATACAAAGGTAGAAAATTCTTGTTTAATCAGTTTATTTAATAGTGAACTGACTGCATGTTGTTTAATTGTTCAGTCTCTAAGCTGTGTCTGACTCTTTGTGACCCCGTGGACTGCAGCATGCCAGGCTTCCTCGTCCCTCACTATCTCCCTGAATTTGCTCAAACTTAACGTCCATTGGGTCAGTGACGTTATCCAACCATCTCATCCTCTGCCACCCCCTTCCCCTTTGGCCTTCAGTCTTTCCCAGCATCAGGGTCTTCTCCTGTGAGTCATCTCTTTGTATCAGGGGGCCAAAGTATTGGAGTTTCAGTTGAAGCATCAGTCCTTCCGATGAATATTCAGGGTTTATTTCCTTTAAGATTGACTGGTTTGATCTCCTTGCAGCTCAGGGGACTCTCAAGAGTCTTCTCCAGCACCAGAACTCAAAAGCATCAAAAGTGGCTTAGTTGTAAAGAATCTGCCTGCCAATGTAGGAGGCACAGGAGACATGGGTTCTATCACTGGGTCAGGAAGATACCCTGGACGAGAAAATGACAACTCACTCCAGTATTCTTGTCTGGGAAATCTTCTAGACAGAGGAGCTTGGTGGGCTATATATAGGCCCTAGGGTCACAAAGAGTTGAAAACAACTGAATACCAGGCTTTCCAGGTGGCGCTAGTGATAAAGAACCTGCCTGACAATGAAGAAGACATAAGAGACGTGGGTTCGATCCCTGGGTTGGGAAGATCCCCTGGAGAAGGAAATGGCAACCCACTGCAGCGTTCTTGCCTGGAGAAGCCCATGGACATTGGAGGCTGGGGGCTACAGTCCATGGGGTCTCAAAGAGTCAGACATGACTGAAATCTCAGCACACACATGAGCATGCACACACTAACAATACAGCTACCTTCAAAAGAGATATGAGAAATCTCTCTAAAAGAGAAAATGTGATATGAATAGATAGACATAGACCAAATAAGAATACTTCAAGTGGCAATAATGGAGCATTAGGTAGACATTATAAAATAATTTGCATTGAAAAACTCATATTTGTCTATCAAACTAGCAATTTTTCACAGACTATAATTATGATTCATTAGGTTTCATCCCTTAAACCCTTAACAGAGAGGCTAGCCTATAGAGTTGCTTAATATTTGTGGTCTTAAAGTAGGGTTTGAATTTGAGGCAACAAGAGAAAAGAAAAAGAATAAAATCATAGGTAACATTTTTATATACTCAAGGCCTACAGAAAAGGTAAAGGCAGATATCAAGGGGAATTTGTATGAGTTCAAATAGCCATGATTATATAATCAGAACATAATGCAGCTTTTTCAACCCAGTTTCTTTGGAGCGTAAGTGTCTCACAATAACCATATTAAACTCTGACCCTATTGAAGCTCTCCTGAGATGTAAGCAAGCATAAAGATGCCTGAATTCCTGTTTAATGCAGCAAAAAAGCATGTGACACAGTTATTAAAGTTGTACTAAACTTCTCAGTTACAAACTCCAAAGAAAAATGAACAGACATAGCACATGTGAGATACTGTTTCTTTTATTCTTTTTTTCTCAATGCCTACAGTTTATCAGAAACGCATCTTCATCCTTTGCATCTCACTGTGTGCTTGTGATATCGAATAGAAGAAATACCAAAAACCTTGTGATCTGTCATGGTCTAATCTCGTGGTACATCAATAAGTGTTAGGAAAGTTCTTGAGCTTTTCCAATAGAGTGGTGGAGGTATAGGTTGAAAAATAAATGCTCCTTTAACAGGGTGTTTAGTTAAGAAACGTGACTTGGTGTGCTCAGCCGATCCTTCTTGTCTGTCTCTTTGCAACCCCAGGGACTGTAGCCCACTAGGCTTCTCTGTCCACGGGATTTCCCAGGCACGAATACTGGAGTGGGTTGCCATTTCCTTCTCCAGGGGATCTTCCTGACGCAAAGATGGAACCTGCAGCTCCTGTGTCTCCTGCATTGGCAGGCGGCAGTCAAGTGTAGTGGATTTCAAATTAAAAACATGAACAGCTGTACATGGTGGTGATAGTGATACATCACTGGAGCAAGGGGAGTATTGAATGAAATCTTTAGGAAAATATGTGTCTAACTTATAATCTTGGAATATTTCTTACTCTATCCTATCTATTTAAGGGAAGCAAATAAGTTACATGTTAGGTTTAGGTTTAAGTTTAGGTTTGCTTCTCATTTGAATATTTAAAAATAAAAATAATAGAATCAAAAAATCAAGGAAAATAATCTAGTCTGGAATCATCACTTAGGGATTATGATTAGTGAAGGCAAAGTATTTAGCCAGAATTGAGACCATTCAATGTTAGAAAAAAAGTTGAAACTCAGGAAGGTTATCTAAAGGACATCAGATAATACAGAGCATAGATGAAAAAGTTCTCCTTTTCAAGACAATATCCTGAGATATGAGTTCTATGTTTTATAAAAGAACATTTTATGAGGCTAATAACAATAAACATAAGATAGCTATTATTTGTATTATGCTATCAATATACTTTAAGTAGCAGCTTTTAAAAAAACTGTCAGCATACAGTAAGCTTGCAAAACTCGTAATTATCTAACGGCATTAGAAAATTTGTGATTAAAATGAAATACTATCTCTGTCCACAAAAGATCTACTCAATAACATTCCATTAACATGCCTGACCCAAATTAAGATATAATAGAAGTTAAACAGTGGTTTCCCATTTACATCATTTTTGTGCACTGAGGTTTTAAGGTACATAAAGCAAACACATAAAGAGCACTGAATTATCTGTTGTTTACATAAGAGGTATACATATTAGTAAGGTGGGAGATGCATTCATTAAGACAAACATTTCTCAGTAGGACATCATAGTTAGTAATAAAGCCTGCAAAATACGGAACAAGTCAGAAAAGCTGTGCATTAGTCTTGTCAGATTGCTTACACTCTGTCATTTTATTTTCAATGACTTGACATTTTATCGCTTCTAGAAACTCAACAGCAATAAAGCTAGGGTCATTCAGATTAATTCAAAACTGAAGTAAATCTTCAACTGTGCCAAACTTGGATGGCTTTTGATGTACTATGTAATTACACTGCCATCATTTTCTGGGCATCCTACTTTTGACGCATATGAAACATCTTAATGGCACTACCTGTCCAACAGAGATTAAGATATAAAACAGGTGACAAGAAATTATTCACAGTGTCAATACTGATATATACTTACATATTTATCAATATGAATGCTATGCTTAACTATCAGAACTAATAAATGAATTCAGTGAAGATGTAGGATCCCAAATTAATTTGCAGAAATGTGTTGCATTTCAATACACTAGTAACGAAATATTGGAAGAAAAATTAAGGCAACAATTCCCTGTACAGTTCCATAAAGAAGAATAAAATACCTATAAATAAATATAACCAAGGAGGTGAAAACCTCTACTCTGAAAAATGAAAGACATTGATAAAACTATAATCTAAAGATTTAATGCAATCCTAATAAAATACAAATAATATTTCATAGAACTGGACAAAACAATCTTAAAATTTGTATGAAACCCACAAAAGCCACTAATAGCCAAAGAAATCTTGAGTAAAAAGAGCAAAGCTGGAAGTATCATGCTCCCTAATTTCAAGCTATAGTACAAAATCAGCCATAAAAAAAGAATAAGTTTTGCCATTTGCTGCAACGTGGATGGATCTAGAGGGTATTATGCTAAGTAAAATACAAAAATACAGAAAAGGACAAATATCACATGATCTCACTTATATTTAACATTTGAGAAACAAAAGTTGACTTGCATTGTTGAAGTCAATGGCAGAAACCAACACAACTTTTTAAAGATTAAAAAAATATATTTTAAAAATCTGACAAAACAAAAACAGACTCATAGATATTAAGGAGAATGGGGCCTCACAGGTGGCACAGTGGTAAAGAATCCACCTGCCAATGCAGGAGACAAGAGACAAGGGTTTGCTCCCTGGGTTGGAAAGATCCTCTGGAGGAGGGCATGGCAACCCACTCCAGTATTCTTGCCTGGAGAAGACCATGGACAGAGGAGCCTGGCTACAGTCAACTGAACCTGGCTACAGGCTACAGTCCATGGGGTTGCAAAGAGTTGGACACGACTGAGCGACTGAGCGACTGAGCATGCAGGCATACACACACAGACACGGAGAACAAACGATGGGTGATTTCCAGAGGGGAGGGAAGTGTAGGGGACGGGCAAAATAGGTAAAGGGAATTAGGAGCTATATACTTGCAGTTATAAAATAAATATTCACAGTCTTATATTGTACAAAGTAATGAATATAATCAATGGTATTGTAATAGCTTTCTATGGGGATGGATGGTCATTAGATCTACTGTACTGACCTTTTAGTGGTGAGTTTAAGTGTCCAATCACTATGTTGTACACCTGAAACTAACATAATATTGTATGTCAACTATGTGTCAGTTTTTAAAAGTAAATTAATTATTGATACATGCTAAAATATGGATTAACTTTTAAATATGCTATGTTAAGTAAAACATGCTATAAAGGTTTAAATATTGTATGAATCCATTATATGGAGTGTACAGATAGGCAAAGCTATAAAAAAAAAAGTACATAAAATTATGCATGGGATTTGGGGAGGCAAAGGAGAGGGATGGCGGAATTATTCTAATGGTATGCCGTTTCTTTGAGATGATAAAAATAGTGTAGAATTAGATCACGGTGGTGGTTACACAACTGTGTATGTATGATTAAAAAACACTGAATTGTATACTTTTAAAAAACAAAAAAAAAGTTTAAAAAAATAAAATTTAGAAAGTAAATGTGTATTACTATAAAGCTGTTGAGTCAGTGATTGAAGTCAAACGTTAGTGATCCTGTACGTATGATTTACCACCTAGTTACAGAGAAGTAAAATGTTGCTTTATAAACATTTTAGTGTTTTAATTACTTAAGGATGTGTGTGTGTGTGTGTGTTAGTAGCTCCATCATGTTTGACTCTTTTCAACCCAATGGACTGTAGCCCACAGGCTCCTCTGTCCATGGAATTCTCCAGGTGAGAATACTGGACACCACCAAATGACTAATACACACACATACTGGAGTGATTTGCCATTCCAGCATCAAACCCAGGGCTCCTGCATTGCAGGCAGATTCTTTACCATCCGAACCACAAGTTCTAAGCATACAAAATGATCTTTTCTTATCTATAGAAAATAAAAAGGAAATGAAAGCAAACATCATATCGCATAGGATATTGCCTGATATTTTATAGAAAAGATAATAATATCATATGGAGGAAAGATCAGCTTTCTGAACTTTTAGACTAAGACACATTACATTACCAATAGTATAAAAAAGTACAATGTATAAGATGCAATAAAATCATTTTCCTTTGTCTCCCACTGTTCCTTTAGAGTTTCTTCACTGGCCTTTTCTGCTCATCTTTAAATAGACAGTCCTATGTTGACTTTAATTACCAAAATCTGAACTTGGAAATCAGACATTTCTAGTATAGTATATTTATTAATGTTTTGATCCTTAAACAAAATGAAGACTTATCTCGTCTGCCACTCCACCTCCAAGCCAAACTGGACCAGTGCAGATGGGGCTTCAGTTTAGAAGCCAATGTCTTTAGAGGATTACCCTCTGTCCTGTCACTCACTTACCAGTGAAACTCCCACCCTGGTTTACTTCAACACAACATCACTGAATGCAGATTTGAGAGGAGATGTGCAAGTAAGGTCCAATGCTGTGAAGAGAAATATTGCATAGGAACCTGGAACGTTAGGTCCATGAATCAAGGCAAATTGGAAGTGGTCAAACAGGAATGTCGACATAGGAATCAGCGAACTAAAATGGACCGGAATGGGTGAATTTAACTCAGATGACCATTATACCTACTACTGTGGGTAGGAATCCTTTAGAAGAAATGGAGTAGCCATCATGGTCAACAAAAGAGTCTGAAATGCAGTACTTGGATGCAATCTCAAAAATGGCAGAATGATCTCTGTTTTTTCCAAGGCAAACCACTCACTATCACGGAAATCCAAGCCTATGCCCCAATCAGTAACACTGAAGAAACTGAAGTTGAATGGTTCTATAAAGAACTACAAGACCTTTTAGAACTAACACCCCAAAAAAGTTGTCCTTTCCATTATAGGGGACTGGAATGCAAAAGTAGGAAGTCAAGAAACACCTGGAGTAACAAGCAAATTTGGCCTTAGAGTACAGAATGAAGCAGGGAAAAGGCTAATAGAGTCCTGCCAAGAGAACGCTCTGGTCATAGCAAACACCCTCTTCCAACAACACAAGAGAAGACTCTACACATGGACATCAGCAGATGGTCAAAACCAAAATCAGATTGATTATATTCTTGGCAGCCAGAGATGGAGAAGCTCTATACAGTCAGCAAAAACAAGACTGGGAGCTGACTGTGGCTCAGATCATGAACTCCTTATTGCCAAATTCAGACTTAAATTGAAGAAAGTAGGGAAAACCACTAGACCACTCATGTATGACCTAAATCAAGTCCCTTATGATTATACAGTGGAAGTGAGAAATAGATTTAAGGGACTAGATAGAGTGCTGGATGAACTGTGGATGGAGGTTAGTGACATTGTACAGGAGACAGGGATCAAGACCACCCCTATGGAAAAGAAATGCAAAAAGGCAAAATGGTTGTCTGAGGAGGCCTTACAAATAGCTGTGAAAAGAACAGAAGTGAAAAGCAAAGGCAAAAAGGAAAGATATTCCCATCTGAATGCAGAGTTCCAAACAATAGCAAGGAGAGATAAGAAAGCCTTCCTCATCAATCAATGCAAAGAAATAGAGGAAAACAACAGAATGGGAAAGACTAGAGATCTCTTCAAGAAAGTTAGAGATACCAAGGGAACATTTCATGCAAAGATGGGTTCAATAAAGGACAGAAATGGTATGGACCTAACAGAAGCAGAAGATATTAAGAAGAGGTGGAAAGAATACACAGAAGAACTGTGCAAAAAAGATCTTCATGACCCAGATAATCACGAGGGTGTGATCACTCACCTAGAGCCAGACATCCCGGAATGTGAAGTCAGGTGGGCCTTAGAAAGTGTCACTATGAACAAAGCTAGTAGATGTGATGGAATTCCAGTTGAGCTCTTTCAAATCCTGAAAGATGATGCCGTGAAAGTGCTACATTCAATATGCCAGCAAATTTGGAAAACTCAGCAATGGCCACAGGACTGGAAAATGTCAGTGTTCATCCCAATCCCAAAGAAAGGCAATGCCAAAGAATGCTCAAACTACCGCACAATTGCACTCATCTCACACGCTAGAAAAGTAATGCTCACAATTCTCTAAGCCAGGCTTCAGCAATACGTGAATTGTGAACTTCCAGATGTTCAAGCTGGTTTTAGAAAAGGCAGAGGGACAAGAGATCAAATAGCCAACATCCGCTGGATCATCGAAAAAACAAGAGAGTTTCAGAAAAACATCTATTTCTGTTTTATTGACTATGCCAAAGCCTTTGACTGTGTGGATCACAATAAACTGTGGAAAATTCTGAAAGAGATGGGAATAGCAGATCACCTGACCTGCTTCTTGAGAAACCTATATGCAGGTCAAGAAGCAACAGTTAGAACTGGACATGGAACAACAGGCTGGTTCCAAATAGGAAAAGGACTATGCCAAGGCTGTATATTGTCACCCTGCTTATTTAACTTATATGCAGAGTACATCATGAGAAACACTGGGCTGGAAGAAGCACAAGCTGGAATCAAGATTGCTGGGAGAAATATCAATCACCTCAGATATGCAGAAGACACCACCCTTATGGTAGAAAGTGAAGAGGAACTAAAAAACCTCTTGATGAAAGTGAAAGAGGAGAGTGAAAAAGTTGGCTTAAAGCTCAACATTCAGAAAACTAAGATTATGGCATCCGGTCCCATCACTTCATGGGAAATAGATGGGGAAACTGTGGAAACATTGTCAGACTTTATTTTGGGGGCTCCAAAATCACTGCAGATGGTGATTGCAGCCATGAAAATAAAAGACACTTACTCCTTGGAAGGAAAGTTATGAGCAACCTAGGTAGCATATTAAAAAGCAGAGACATTACTTTGCCAACAAAGGTTTGTCTAATGAAGGCTATGCTTTTTCCAGTGGTCATATATGGATGTGACAGTTGGACTCTGAAGAAAGCTGAGCACCAAAAAATTGATGCTTTTGAACTGTGGTGTTGGAGAAGACTCTTGAGAGTCCCTAGGACAGCAAGGAGATCCAACCAGTGCATCCTAAAGGAGATCAGTCCTGGGTGTTCATTGGAAGGACTGATGCTGAAGCTGAAACTCCAGTACTTTGGCCACCTCATGTGAAAAGCTGACTCATTGGAAAAGACCCTGATGCTGGGAGGGATTGGGGGCAGGAGGAGAAGGGGACGACAGAGGATGAGATGGCTGGATGGCATCACCGACTGGATGGACATGAGTTTGAGTAAACTCCGGGGTTGGTGATGGACAGGGAGGCCTGGCATGCTGCAATTCATGGGGTCGCAAACAGTCGGACACGACTGAGTGACTGAAATGAACTGAACTGAACTGAGCATAAGTGACTGTGAGGATGTGGTAGAGCCAGCTCCAACACACAGATGAGGAAACTGAGATGGAAACATGTAGCTACTTACAGTCAGTAAGTTGAACCAATCAAATGTTATCTCTGCTCTAAACTACAGTCCCTTATTCGGTCTGCCCATTTCACTTTACTTTTTTTTTTTCCCCTGCCTTAGTGTCAGTCAAGTGGAGACAATTGTTGGGTTAACAAATAAGCCCTTTACAAATACAAATAATTCAAGTTCTTCTTAATTTCAGCTATACTGATGAATGAAGACTCCAATTAAGGGTGGATTGAGTCTGTTGGATATACTTGGGCAAAGTTCCTCTTTTCAGTGCTTATAAAATAAATATCAATGAAAATGTAGAGAAGAGAGCATTAAGGGATGTAAGAGGTTTCCAGGAAAGGGATGTGACTCTAAAGATAAAATGACTCCTGCACCCAAGAAAGGAAGGCTATTTATCACATCTTTTTCTGTCCTTCCAATTCTCTCTTTCTTTTTACATAGCTCCCACATTTCAAGTGCAATTTTTTTATATTTAATACCATAGTTCTACTGATTTGTAGTTCAGTAAACATGTGGCTATATTTCCGTGTGAAACAAATTACTCTTTATAATATTATTCTTTTTCAAGATGATGTAGTGAAAATTCCAACAAAAACATTCCAAATGAATTATGAAACAAAAACCAATTTATATTATTTAATAATTGTCAGGAGATTCCCTGGTGGCTGGGGGCTTCCCTGGTGGGTCAGCGGTAAAAAATCTATCTGCCAATGCAGGAGATGTGGGTTCAGTCTCTGAGTTGGGAAGATTTCCTGCAGAAGGAAATTGCAACCCACTCCAGTAGTCTTGCCAGGGAAATTCCATGGACAGAGGAGCCTGGCAGGCTACAGTCCATTGGGTTGCAAAAGAGTCGGATAAAACTTAGCAACTAAAAAGTAACAACAATGATTGTCAGAATAATAACTGTTTCTGATTTTCAAATATATGTATATATATATGCACATATATATAAATATATGTGATTTATATAACCACTCCTGCCATTACATAATAGTAAGCATGATGGAGAGCTTGGTGGGAGAACACAACATTTCAAGTGCATCAGTAACCTTCCACTGTACATTCATTTTATGGAGCACATTTGCCATTCCCTTAAAACCTCCATTATATATGCAACACTATCTTTCGTCCTTGTCTATTTAATTTCTGAATCACCTAACAAAACACAATAGGTGGATAATTGATATTTTTCAGTAATTTCACAAAAACAGACCACATCAGAGATTTTACTATAAATTATAAATATATTCAGCATCTTACAAACTAGGGTCTTGAAAAATGTTTGAAATTCAAATTCACCTGGGAATACTTATTTAGCCAAAGTTTGACTTTTCAAAGATTTTTTAAAATATTCTGATGCTAGTCTAGAAAAGTGATATTTGTTAAGTCACTTCCCACATGATATTTTAGTTTCTTTTAAGCAAAACTAATTTTTTCAATAGCAACAAGTTAATTGATCTACAAATTTTATTTATAAATATTCATCATATGTTAATGTATCATGTGCACATGCAATAGTTTAAATACTCTGTAATTGTCCATATTTTATTAGTTGACTATTCCATCTCTCTTCCCTATTTTGTTACTTATACCTAAAATATTTCGCTTTCCTACTACTCCTCATTGCCCTTTGCATAAATTCTATTTTTCATTCTTTCAAGGACAGCTTCAAGTTATTTTTAATGAAATTTGTTCTTGTGTCCTTGCACTTCCATTTTTTCACAGTTCTTTAAATTATGCATTATGTTTTTTCAGTGTTTTAGTATATTTTGGTACACATTTGCTGTTCCACTGATTAACTCTTATTAGATATTTCAGAGATAGCATTGACAGTTTTTTCTTCAACATCCTCTCAGATATACTCAGTAATGATTTGGGTGCCCATCTTACACATTTGTATATCACTGTGTGCATAAGTACATCATTTACTTTACTTCAAATAGTATAATTGTTCATTAATTTAATCTCCCCATTATACACAGAGATGCTTGAGGGAAGAGATTAATTTTTTATCTCCTTTATGTAGTACAAAAATGAGATAGCCATTTATTCTTCAATAAAACTAGCAATCCATGAAACATTATTCACTAAAGGATACAATTTATTGTGTCCAATATTTGGTAATAAAATGTTTTTTATGTACAAAATATTTTGTTTTTATGATTTTTAGTATTGTTTATATATGTTTAACTCATAAATATTTTAGCAGTCCAATTTCTTTGCCTGTTTATGCTTAGACCAATAGTAAGGCAAATATGAAATAGGTTCAAATCATGTGAAGTAAATGGGAATTTAGGATACTTTCATAACTGCAATCAAAAATGTACACCATTGTCAGAAATATGTTTAAATGTTTGAGGTGATAATTTCTAAGGTTCTCCTTAAACTTTCGTCATTCCCCTTCCTGAACTTATACTCAAAATTAAAGATTTATGTCCTCTTCATTCTGATTAAATTCATCCATGCCTCAAGTTTCCTTTATCACTTCTATCTTTATGTTAGAAAAGCTTTCTTTTCTTTTTTTTTTTTTTACTTTGATTTCTCTTTGAAGCGTTCTGTATTTTCAGCTATTTTTTCCTGATTTCCACTAATTTCAGCATATCAACAAAAAAACTATCCCTTAGTTTAAATAATTTCTTTGCCTGCTCTTTATTTTACTTATCTCTGAATCCAGCAGACCACAAAGGCCCTCCTATTCTGCTACTTCAGATTTCTCAATTCTGCATCTATCTATTCCAAACAGTTACCCTAGGTTTGTGCCACATCTTCTCTCTGCTTCAGTGTTTACCAAATTATTTTTCTAACTTATTGATTTATGACATTGCCACTCTAATCAAAAGCACACACATACATAAATATATGTGTCTGTTTCAGGTTCATGGCACTCTGCAACCAACCTTCTCTCTTTCAGTCTGTTAAATTTTTAACTATACACACATTGCTTCTTAAATTCTATATCCTTCATAAGTATTTTGTAACAATTCTAGCTTGATCAAATAGCTGTACCCTCTTCACACCAATGGTTATTCTTATCATATTACAATTTTGGAATTTTATAGTGATTGTTATTTATTTGCACATATAGATATTTGTCTTATAGAGTGCACTGTAGGATGAGAAGAATAAAGAGAGTATTATTCAATTCACATCTCTTAAGAATCAAGGACAAGTGTCATAAATACATGTATTTGATTATATAAAAGTGGCAGGAATTTTTGACAATGCAATTTTCAAAGGCTACAGTAATAATAAAATAAGCTTAAAGCATTTTAAGACAACTGCGGAGATGATATTAACAATCAAAGCATATATTCTTTACTCTGAGTAAAACTGTTTGATAATATTAATATTATTGTTATCATTGCCATCTCAATGACATCCCTTGCTATCCATCTCAGAAGCTCAGCTCCTCTGAGAGTCTGCTGATAGGGCAATGGAACAACCAGGTTCCAATCTTCTATACTTTGCAACATTGGGAACAGGACCAAGTAGATCATAAAAAAGTGTCAGCGCTATTTTAAAAAGACTCATATACTCATCCGCAAAGCACAATATGATATTCACAGGGGCAATACTAAGAAAGGAGAAATAGTTTTAAAGTTCTATTGCTTTTCATTTGGTTACATCTGCTTACACATTCTACTGATATTCAGTAGACCCGTCTCACTGGAGAATTGGGAGTGCAAAGTTTTTCACTGAGCTTGCATTCAAATTGTATTCACTTTGATAAAATTTGAAGTCAGCCTTAAAGCATCAGTATCTGACGTCCATAAACTCTTTGGAAGACGTCTAAGCAAGATATAAAAATGTATATGTGCTTAATTGTTAAAAAAAAGAAAAACTTTCAAAATACTTAATTTAAAATGACCGCAGTTTAGTATGCAGTCTCCACCCATATAGGTGGAATTTTATAGGAATAGAATTTTGTGCGAATTAAAAAATTCTCATGAGATGCAAAATAATTAACTCATTACCTCTAGTTAATGAATAATGAAAAAGCCATCTCAGAGAATCAACACTTGCCCCTTCATCACGGTAAACTGGTGGATTTCAAATTGTGCCCTGCAGACTACCTATACCAGAATTTATTGGAATGCTTATTTACAATTCAGATTTCTAGGTCTAAGCTCTGTCAACTGAAGCACTGCTTTTATCACTACAACATAGGGTCCCAAAGGATTCCTAAGGCAAACATGGTTTGAGAACCACTGGGAGACCACTGGTGAGTAAGTCCCAGATTATTAATTGTATGTCTTATCATCAGGAGATAGTTACTTCTTACTTGTTTTTATGAAAATAGACAAAGACCCATTTGGGAGTTAAACTGAAAGTATTTATTCTACTTAGTGAAAAGCTAGTTTTATAATGTGTCTTGGCTGATTTTTCAAGAATAGAAATAGAATTATCAAATATAATGACTCATGCCTACATTGTATGTGAGAACTGGAAAATTATTGAGTATGAACTCTTTGTGTACTTTTTTAATCCCTAAAATTTATATTGTTTAATGCTTTCTGGGCTTCCTAGGTGGCGCTAGTGGTAAAGAATCATCCTGCCAATGCAGGAGATGTTAGAGACCCAGGTCTAATCCCTGAGTTGGGAAGATCCCTGCAGGAGGGCATGGCAATCCACTCCAGTATTCTTGCCTTGAGAATCCCATAGACAGAGGAGCCTGGTGGGCTATGGTCCATGGGGTCACAAAGAGTTGGACATGACTGAAGCAACTTAGCATGCATGCACACAATGCTTTTTAAACATTTCCTCCCAAATGAAGAGAATATCTAGTTGTCAAATATCATAGGTACATACACTATTAAAGATCAACATTTAATATTTTTGTCTTAGTCATATCTTTGGGAGATATTGAGCAGCTGAGCACAGACACACACATACACACAACCTAAAAGCCACAGATTAGAATAAATTGTCAGAGAATGCTAGAAAAGTGCTATGTGTTTGAAATTTCTTAAATAAAATTTAACTATGGGAATTAAACTGTGTATTAAAGTGGATGCTAAATTGGCACTAGTATTAAATTTGAGAAACATACACAAACAGGACTTTATATCATTAACCCCTTCGTGTATTATTTTTTTCTTACCACTTAAAACCAACACCCAGTTCCAATTAAGGAAAGCCTTAACTTTCGTTTGATCTACACTGTTAAATTTGCATGCAACTGATCTATGCCACTCTTCCAATCTCAAATGTTTTAGTGAAGCTGAAGTAGGCTTTCTCACTTAAATAGTAGTGGAACTTACATAAGACCAATTATTTTAGTCATGTTTCTTCTAGTATTTCATTCAGAGTAATTGCTACCATCTCTTTCTAATTCTTTCACCTAAAATAACATATCCGAGACAGCAATAAGAACAGAAATCCCACCTTTGCCTCAGAGGCATCTTTAGAATCATGCTGGGGTTTTTAACAGTTTATTTGTACTTGACCAGCAGGTGGGAAGCAAGCCCTTGGCCAGAGTCTCCAGATAAACTAAGAGGTGAGATTTGTACATATTTCATTCCCTAACAGGCCCAGAAGGAGACTGTGAAAAGAGCTGAAGTGATTCTCAGCATGTACATATTTGTGCATGCGTGTGCTAAGCTGCTTCAGTCATGTCTGACTCTGAGACCCCATGGACTGTAGCCCACCAGGCTCCTCTGTCCATGGGATTCTCCAGGCCAGAATATTGGAGTGGTTTGCTATGCCTTCCTCCAGGGCACATATTTACATATTCAGCTGTATCCTGGGTACTCAAAATTCAGGAAATATTTTTTCCTATGATGTTATTTAAAGAAATATATAAATCTATATAAAGTTTTAAATTTTCAAATTGCATATTAAAATCAAACATAAAATATATAAATATGCACAAATATATCTAAAAATAAATTCAAATCATGAACATGTATCTTTAGTGTGGGTGATCTCAGTCATCCTCATAACAATCAAACGTTGGGCACCTGGAAGAACGTGAAAGTACATTTTCTAAGGCTGGATCTGAGTAGCTGATTTTAGTTTCTTATTCAGAATAACTTATTACATGGTTTTACTGAGAAAATTTCAGTGTCAAAGCTCACCATTTTCCGTTTAGCAAATGGTGAACAAAGAGAAAGAGACTTTGTGACCATTCTGGGTGTAACTGGGTTCATATTAATTCTAATAAATATCTTCATTAATTACATATTGTAATGACTACTTCCTTAAAGATAAACAAAATATTGTAAATTTTAAACTATTAAAAGAGCCAATCTCAACCTGAATGCTAAAAAAGTAATGATAGGATGAAATGAAGAGATATGTTTTAAAGAAACAGATCAATATTTTTCAATAAGTAAAAATATTTTTATCACCATTTACTTAATTCAATAATTAATCTGGGCATCCTATCATCTTTCTATATTATACATTTACAATTTAAGAAAAAAATAGATAGCTGGATATATGTATGCATATATTTGGGCTTCCCTGGTGTCTCAGACAGTAAAGAACCTGCTTGCAATGCACCAGACACAGATTTGATCCCTGTGTCAGGAAGATCCCTTGGAGAAGGGAATGGCTATCCACTCCAGCATTCTTGCCTGGAGAATTCCATAAACAAAGTAGCCTGGCGGGCTACAGTCCTTGGGGTTGCGAAGAGTCAGACACAACTGAATGACTAACAATTTCACTCTCATGTGTATATTTATGCATAATTCTGTAGTTTTTGATAGTTTGTTCAAAAAGGAAGATCAGATATTGCTCATTGTGCAGTAGGCATTTTGGCTGATGCATTTAATTCTTTAATTTTAGATAGTTTTTATGTTAACTGAAGGACAATAACATTGTTCTCTGGGGTGAATTTTAATATTTGTAAGTGTTTTGTTTGTTAAATTAACAAACTGTAACATGGCTACAATGGTATGTTTTATAAAGTAACTATTGCACAAATATTATCAATATAATTGAATCAAAATTCCTATAATGAGAAACAGTCAGTATAAACAAATATGTTAGTTATTAGATGAAAACAGACCTACTTTTATTTGTTTATTTTTTGGCCACACCACACCAAGCCACTTATGGGATCTTAGTTTCCTGACCAGGGGTTGAACTTGGGCCACCACAGGGAAATCACTGAGTCCTAACTAGTGGGTTGCCAGGGAACTCCCCAAAAAGCAGATTTACTTTAAGATATTGTTTATGACTAAGAAAATGTCTTAAAACAAATATTAATGACCTATGTTCCACAGTCAAATTTGTTTACCATGCAAACAGTTCTTACATGCTTATATTGAAAAAAAAGCAAACACTTCTTTACATTTCCTATAAATTACCTCTTTTCATCTAAAACATGAAAGGCTTTATTTCACCTAAGTTGCTTTCTTATTCATTACAAAATTATTATTACAGAAGAGATAAGTGAGAGAAGTATTTTGCCTAATGTGAATTAACCACATCACTTAATTTATTTGATCTCATAGTGTATAATTTAGATAAGCTTGTTAGATGGTTTTGTCACTTAGAATTCAAGTAATGGAAACCACCAGCGTTTTGCTGGTAGCTTGTTTTGACAGATGGAGATCCTCTACGGATGTATTTGATTATAGCAGATGGAAGTTATATGACTATATGTAAAAGATTTTACAAAGAAAACTTTTAATCTTCATCAGACTGCAGGTAGAGCTCTTTTAATATACTGGCATTGTTTCTCTTTCTAAAGCAGTATTCCCTCCTTTTTTTGTGAACAGTACTCTATATTATCTGTGGGACTTTTTAGTGCAAAACACTATCAAAAGTAAATTGCCTTTTAAGAGGCAAAGTGATAAAAAGTTAAGAATTTGAAGTCCTTTCATAAGATGAGGTCTTCGGTTCTCCTACCAGGGGGTTGTGTGATCTTGGACAAGTTACTTAACTTTTAATAATAATACAGCCTTTCTATTTTATGTCTAAAACTGAGAAACTACTAGACAGTCATTGTAAAGCTAAATGGGAATATATATGCAAATCACTTTGCATAATGCATGACACATGGTAACTTATTAGTAAATATCATTGTCACTATCATCAAATTAAATTGGTAGGAAATTTTGATGCTGCAGGAACCATCTATTTTGCAACAATAAAACAGTAAACTATTTACACTTGCATCATACAAATGGCTATGCCATTTAATTTTATTTTCATTTCTAACAGATTTATAGAAGGAAATGGATGGAAATGGGTGCTTAACAATGTTACACATGCATATGTACACACACAAAGTCAAAACAAATTATGATTAGTAAATTTTATGAAATAATTCTTGTGCATTTTTAAGCAATGATAAAATGTAGCTCCATGAAGTTTATCTGAGGAAGGATTTTTTTCCAGTATAATTGATTAATAGATAAGAACAAATATAGCTGGTTATGGGAAATTCTCTTTTTAAGTTACAATATGTATGAAATCTATATTTTCCTGATTTTTATATTCAAAAGGTTAGTATTTCAGTTTGTCATTTTATGTCATATTTTCAGTTTAATTGATCCATGTGAGAAACACTCTTGGACAAAGAGCATTGGCTTCTATAGAGGTGGCTTTTCTGTTTTTAAATGTATTCTGTATTTTCCTCTGAAGGATGTAATTCAAAATGACAGCACATTAAAAAGAGCTTGACACAAGTCATGTAAAGTTTCAAGGGGATTAATTTTTTATTCATGCAAAATGTGAAAAACCCTTTTCTTTCTCATGATTCAGAAATATCTCTCACCCTATTATATTTTCAGGCTATAGTTCAAATGTGCATGTAAAACTTGCATATTTGAAGAAAGAAAATAATTAGATCACAGTGATCCATTTGGTATATTCATTCTACCCTTTCATTTCTGTTTACAGTGACCATTCAACATATGCCATGTGACTTTTTGCAGATGTGTCTTAAAAGTATGGTTTTAGAGTTGCAGGTAAAAGAAAACAATTTTCATTAAATGATTTGAATGATTTTCATTTTCATATTATGTTGAATTGGAAGAAATTTGAACTGCAGAGTCAAAAAAAAGTTTGCCAGTTTTGATGATCTTGGGCAAGTTAATCTCTCTAAGCCTCAGCTTTCTTAACAGCAAAATGTGGAATATAAAGACCTCGAAGTATTTCCAAAGAAAAGTTCCTGACACAGTATGTAAATGCTCTAAAAGTTCAAATACCCTTACCTGCCGATCCTTCTTTCTGGGTCTCATCTAGTTGCTCTTAGACCTACAGATTCAACTTTGAATAAATGCCAAACAGGCCTGCTGCTTTATCCAGATCCTTTTCCCTAGCAAAGACCTGGAGTTGATTTTCCTGTTGCCTTGGGACCTGAGTGTGCCATCGTGGTTCCCTGACTATATTCTTGTTTCTCTCCCATTGAGACATTTTCATTTCCATGTTGTACTCCAGTCTATTTGTCTGATGGCTGCACAAACTTTTGTGAACTACCCTTCATTCATATTCAGAAGCTGTTTCTTTCCAATGGTTGAGTTTTACACTCCTCATCTGAAAATTTTTACCATCATCCTTGTGAATAAGAGTGTTGACACCACCTAAGAAGATCTCTGCTGTCTCCTATACACTAGACTGAACCTATTTTATATGCACAAAATCCAAAACAGGATTTTAAATCACTATACCACCTTTTATGTAAAAGTATACTGATTCTTCAAACTAGTCTCCTCAGTTAGCTATTACAAATTGCCACAAATAAATAGTAAAAATACTAAAGTCAGTATTTTTGAGGTGAGAACATGTTCTTTGTTGATGCCATATGCTAGAGAATCAAACACATTATTTTTTTTCTTTTAAATATATATTTATACTTTTTTTTGTTTCCCTTAATAGAAGAGTAAGGGAAAGGGATGCTCTAGGGCTCTGTTATTAGTCATAACATATTATTTGCTAGCTATTTGTCATACACATCCCATTTGCTAAAGTAGGGTGATTTCTAATTGCCAATCTTATAACATTTGTTCAGTACACTGACTTTCAGATCGCCAACTAAAGATATTTTCACAACACAAAAATATGTTGGTAGTTTTAAGAAAAAAAATGACCAAGTATTAAAGTATGTAAAACCATACAGCTAAAGGAATAAAATATCCATTTAGCTAAATGTTCTCAGTGTTATATACTTTAGTAGATAAACTCGCCTGGAATTAGATGAGGAAAATCATTTTGCTTTGTTTTATAAAACTATTCATGCAAAACAGTGACTTTGTCAAGTTCCTTATAGAAACAATGATAGAAATATTCAGTTTCTGTATTCTAAGTTCTAGGAACACTGAACTACAATTCTCAAAAAGTACCGAAAATCAAACAGGTACTTATTGGTGTTAAATGTAATACTGCAAAAGAAAACTAGATATAACACAAGTGAGAGGTATTCATTTTCAACAAGAAACATAGAATTACAGAGAAGAGATAGGTGTGAATTATTCTATTATCATAGAAACTGTAGTAATTTTCACCTATTGCCAAACTCAAATAAAATACAACTAGAGTAATGAAATAGCATCACTATATCATATGATATCTCTAAGGAACTATACAGAAACAATTCAACATATATAATTGATAAAGTGAAGCAAGAAAATTTTATGTTAGTTATATGATATAACAAATAGTACAGTGGTATGTACAACATAGGTCAAATTATACAGTAATTTTCATATTTGTATTACTTTTTCAACTAGTAAGGAATTAGACAAGATCCCAACCTACTATGAATATTTTACTTTCATATGAATTGATAACATAACTTGTATAAACATTGACTCATTTATGTTATTTTCTATTAAAATCATGCTATGTATGACTCTAATGGAAAAATGTAATTCTGAGGACATTTAATTTTTAGCTTCTGCTTCCTAAGGAACAAAAGTGTCTGGAAAATCATTACAAGTCTTGTAAAATTCAATAAAAAGTAAGACATTTTTTAAAAAGCTGCACTGATTTAGACTTAACAGAAAAGAACGTACTTTTGGGGAATCGAGGTGGATTGTCATTGACATCCGTGAGGGTGATGTTGACTATTGTCGTTCCAGCTAACCCTCCCAGCTGTCCGCCCATATCCTTGGCTTGGATGAGGACTTGGTATTGTTCTTTGACTTCCCTGTCCATGTTTGGCAAAGCTGTTCTAATAACACCTTAAGGGGGGAAAAATAGAAAACAAACATCACAAATGTTCAGTTTTCCAAAATAGTCCACAAGAAAATGATTCTATATAGATTCTTTAGCAAAGACATGCTAACAAAAATTATGTGGTTTTTTTTTTTCAATTAATTTAGTTTAATCAGAGGCTAATTACTTTACAATATTGTAGTGGTTTTTGCCGTATATTGACATGGATCAGCCACGGGTGCATGTGTCCCCCCATCCTGAATCCCCCTCCTACCTCTCTCCCTACCCCATCCCTCTGGGTTGTCCCAGAGCATGGGCTTTGAGTGCCCTGCTTCATTGATTGAACTTACACTGGTCACCTATTTTACATATGGTAATATACAGGTTTCAATGATATTCTCTGAAATCATCCCACCTTCTCCTTTGCCCACATACTCCAAAAGCCTCTTATTTACATCTGTGTCTCTTTTGCTGCTTTGCATATAAGATCATCGTTACAATCTTTCTAAGTTCAAAATATATGCGTTAATATACTGTATTGGTGTTTCGCTTTCTGACTTATTTCACTCTGTATAATAGGCTCCAGTTTCATCCACATCATTAGAATTGACTCAAACACATTCATTTTTATAGCTGAGTAATATTCCATGGTGTATATGTACCACAACTTCCTTATCCACTCATCTGCTGATGGGCATCTAGGTTGCTTCCATGCCCTAGCTTTTGTAAACAGTGCTGCAATGAACATTGGGGTACATGTGTCTCTTTCAATTCTGGTTTCCTCAGTGTATACGACCATCAGTGGGATTCTTGGGTCGTATTGAACCAGAGATCAAATTGCCAATATCCATTGGATCATCGAAAAAGCAAGAGAGTTCCAGAAAAACATCTATTTCTGCTTTATTGACTACACCAAAACCTTCGACTTTGACTTGGAGATGGGAATACCAGACCACCTGACCTGCCTCTTGAGAAACCTGTATGCAGGTCAGGAAGCAACAGTTAGAACTGGACATGGAACAACAGACTGGTTCCAAATAGGAAAAGGAGTACGTCAAGGCTGGATATTGTCACCCTGCTTATTTAACTTATATGCAGAGTACATCATGAGAAATTCTGGGCTGGAAGAAGCACAAGCTGGAATCAAGATTGCCAGGAGAAATATCAATCACCTCAGATATGCAGATGACACCACCCTTATAGCAGAAAGTGAAGAGGAACTAAAAAGCCTCTTAATGAAAGTGAAAGAGGAGAGTGAAAAAGTTGGCTTAAAGCTCAACATTAAGAAAACTAAGATCATGGCATCTGGTCCCATCATCTCATAGGAAATAGAGGGGTAGACAGTGGAAACAGTGTCAGACTTTATTTTTTTGGGCTCCAAAATCGCTGCAGATGGTGACTGCAGCCATGAAATTAAGACACTTACTCCTTGGAAAGAAAGTTATGACCAACCTAGACAGCATATTAAAAAGCAGAGACATTACTTTGCCAACAAAAGTCTGTGTGGTCAAGGCTACGGTTTTTCCAGTGGTCATGTATGGACGTGATAGTTGGACTCTGAAGAAAGCTGAGCGCCGAAAAATTGATGCTTTTGAACTGTGGTGTTGGAGAAGACTCTTGAGAGTCCCTTGGACTGCAAGGAGATCCAACCAGTCCATCCTAAGGGAGATCAGTCCTGGGTGTTCATTGGAAGGACTGATGCTAAGACTGAAGCTCCAATACTTTGGCCACCTCATGTGAAGAGTTGACTCACTGGATAAGACCCTGATGCTGGGAGGGGTTGGGGGCAGAAGGAGAAGAGGAGATGACAGAGGATGAGATGGCTGGATGGCATCACCGACTCGATGGGCACGAGTTTGAGTAAGCTCCGGGAGTTTGTGATGGACAGGGAGGCCTGGAGTGCTGCGATTCACGGGGTCGCAGAGTTGGACACGACTGAGCAACTGAACTGAACTGAACTGATGGCAGTTTTATTTCTAGTTTTTTAAGGAATCTCCACACTGTTCTCCACTGTACCAGTTTGCATTTCCACCAACACTGTAACAGGGTTCCCTTTTCTCCACACCCTCTCCAACATTTACTGTTTGTAGACTTTTTGATTGTGGCCATTCTGAACAGCGTGAGATGATACCTCATTATGGTTTTGATTTGCATTCTCTACTAATGAATTATGTTGAACATCTTTCCATGTGTTTATTAGTCACCCATATGTCTTCTTTGGAGAAATGTCTCTTTAGTTCTTTAGCCCATTTTTTTATCAGGTTATTCATTTTTCTGGTATTGAGCTGCATAAGCTGCTTGTATATTTTGGAATTTAATTCTTTGTCAGTGGTTTCATTTGCTTTATTTTCCCCCATTAAATTATGTGTAGTTTTAAAAGTGAAACACCCACAATGTCCAATGGTTTGGATATAATTCAATATATTGCGGTAATAGCCATTTACTGACATTTGTGCAGCATTGGGAAGATAGATGGTTAAGGACCTCACTAAGTCAACCCCACTTAAACATAATTTACACAGAATGATCTTACCTTTAAAAAATAAATTGTTAAAAAAATGTATATTTTATATGCATGCTCAGCCACTAAGTCATGTCCAATTCTTTTCAACCCCATGGACTATAGCCTGCTAGTCTGCTCTGTCCATGGGATTTTCTAGGCAAGGATACTGGAGCTTGTTGCCATTTCCTAAGTGGTTACAGTGAGCATGAGATTTCTAAAAAAATGTCATATTCTTCATTCTTATTTTTTTAGGATATATATATTAACTTTTTTAAACACTTGAAATATTTTATTTGTATATTTTCTTTTGTTTCTCAGGATTCCTCTCACTAATTTTAGTCACAGATTTTTTTTTTTTTTACTTAGATTTCATTAAGCTTTGCCATTGTAGGGAGTTTTGTCTCTCTTATCACCAAGTTATTCCAGCCTCTAATGGAGTGCTTATCATTCAGAAAAAAACTTGGTAAGATTGTGTTGATCATCTGACTAGTGGGGTGACTAGCTGAATAAAGAAAGAAATCTATAAATAATTATAATCATGAACCATTTGATATATATGCATATTTATATAGCTTACTCATTTTCTGCCCTTATGCCCAAGTGTAGAACTGTATTTATATGTAGTCATAGTGAAAAAGCTAAAACCTTCTGAATTTATTAAATGAATTTTATAACAAACACTAATATATACCCAATAATTTTAGGGGGGAATTGCAGATAACTTGTCTTAAATGCTTGTGTGTTTAGTATTGCTATTTCTTAAATAATAAGGCTTATATGAATAATAAATTTAATATAAGTTGTAAACACAAAATATAGAATCCAAATCATAAACTAAATACATATCCCTAATTCTTCTGTACTTATCTAATGCTCTTTTGCTAATTTAGATTTAACTATAATCTGAGTTTTCTTCTAGCCCTTGGCAGGAAAAAGTTGTAAAAAAGGCAAATTCCATTTTTACTCCTGCTGTTTCATTTATGCTCTGCTATTCACTTACTATTATTTCAATCTGTTTGTCCTTTCTTCAGCTTGGATTTCTGATGTTTCAATTCCAAAGGTCTTAACTAAGATCCTTTATCTCTACATCTTGGCTGTACGCCTTAAGCTACATGACATCTGCCTGCCTTATAATATTTATATTTTCTAAATAAATGCCTGAATTTAATTCACATTCATGCTATAGTTTCCACTTGTTGATAAGATTTGTGTTTACTCAATTCATTTCCAGTAAGAACATATGTATATTTTTTTATTTTACTCACTTCATTTCTAATAGGACAATTTCCAATATCACAATGGACTTCCCTTCCCTAGTGGCGCAGTGGTAAAGAATCCACTGCCAATGCGGGAGACACAGATTTGATCCCTGGGTTAGGAAGATTCCCAGGAGAAAGAAATGGCAATGCACTCCAGTATTCTTGCCTAGAGAAACCCATGGACAGAGAAGCCTGACAGGCTACAGTCCATGGGGTTGCAAAGAGTGGGATACGACTTAGTGACTAAGCAAAAACAACAGTAAATACTCCACAGAAACTCCACAGTAACGATACCACAAATTGTAATTAATTTAAAAACTAAAAAATTAATTTAAATAGTAAATAAATAAATTCACTAATTTATAATCAATCTTTACTTTTTAGGCACATGTACATTGAATCCTAGTATGAGTGTCTTGTACCTGATGAACTTTCCAACATACACAATCAAGATAATTAGGGTAAAAGCAAGAATGAGAAAAATATATTTATTTCTGCCAATATAATTGGAAATATATGGTCGAGAGTGTTATACTTTTAAATTTATATATTAAATAATATTAACCTATCAGGGGATATAGTCTCCCTTTACAATCACCCTCCTGCTTGTATTCAAGCCTCTCAATTTTGGTGAATCTGGGCGTATTTCATAAAATTGGGTTTGATAACTCTGATCTTACCAAAATTGATGCTTTTGAATTGTAGTTGGAGAAGATTCTTGAGTTCCTTGGACTGCAAGGAAATCAAACCAGTCAATCCTAAAGGAAATCAGTTCTGAATATTCATTGGAAGGACTGATGCTGAAGCTGAAACTCCAATACTTTGACCATCTGATGTGAAGAACTGACTCATTTGAAAAGACCCTGATGCTGGGAAAGACTGAAGGCAAGAGGAGAAGGGGAGAACAGAGGATGAGAGGGTTGGATGTCATCACTGATTCGATGGACATGAATTTGAGCAAACTCTGGGAGTTTGTGATGGACAGGGAAGCCTGGCGTGCTGCAGTCCATGGGGTTGCAAAGAGTTGGACATGACTGAGTGACTGAACTGACTGACTGACTCTGCTGTCAACTTTTTGAGGTGAAAGTAATGTACTACTATATTTGAAAAAATCATAAAATATTACATGTGATAATCGAGTATTTGGTTTGATCTGAGTTATTTCTTGAAGTGGCTGTTGAACTGTAGGATTTAAACATGGGGCCATAGAGTTAGTAAACACCTTTACTAAAATATACATTTCATTCAGGCACTGTTACTAGATTTAAGGGTACAGTGGGAAACATGCTTCCATCTGCTTCTCCAGTACCAATTTGTATACTTTTCTAGACTTCTTTCTCCTCTCTGGCTTCTGGTTACTTTAGGCCAATATCCAAGTGATTGGATAGTAGACAGATGATGAGGTTGGGCTTTTCTTTCCATAAATTTCCCACATTCCACACTCTCTCCTGCCACGGTCTGCCTGTCTCTACCCCCATTCCCTCATTTTTCCACTCCAGTGTGGAAACTGCAGCCCCTTCTTCTTTCTTCTCCAGATTCTGCATTATCCTTTATGGTTTCCTTACAATCTGCTCGCACATCCCATAAAGAGTCCTTTTATTAAACTAATTTCAAATTGCCCAACTGGGTATCATCTTTTTTCATCTGGGAAAATAATTGATAGAGTTTCTTACAAGGTCCCTTCATGAATTGTACATTTAATGGGTATGTGTTCCTGTGGAGTGGTGCAAAGCCCATAAAGAAGCTATTAAATGATTAAACTAATTTCAGATAGTGATTGCTGTTATGAGGAAAGTGAAAGCAAGTGCTTCTGAAGGTAGTATCAGAAATGTCCTCTGCAAGGAAAGACTTTAGAGCTGCAATTCTAGAGAAATGGAAGAAGTAGACTTAGAAAGAACATAGGGAGGAGTATCCTAGTGATGAAAAGGAGAGCATTACTTCCTTAAAGCTTACAAGAAGAGCACTTGGAGGTCGATGTGGCTGCAGCATACCACTATTGAGAGAGATGGTATAAAAGAAGACCACAGATATGAAGAAAAATGAGATAGTGGTTTTCAAAGATAAATAAACCTTCTGGGAAAGCATCTTGAAAATCAACAAGTAGGACTACATCAAACTAAAAAGCGTTTGCATAGCAAAAGGAGTAATCAACAAAAATGAAAAGGCAGTCTATGGAATGGGAAAATTGTCTGTTTACCATATATCTGATAAGGACTTAATACCCATAATAGAAAAGAACTTATGTAACTCATTAACAAAAACAAAAATCTAGTTTAAAAAATGGGCAAAGAAACTGAATAGAAATTTTTGCAGAGAAGTAATACAAGTGTCCAGTAGTTACATGAAAAGGTGCTGGACATCAATATTCATCAGGGAAATGTACAATTATCAAAGCCACAATGAGACATAACCTTAAGATTTTATAATGGCTGTTAACAATAAGTCAAGAACAAGAGATAACAAGTATTGGCAAGAATGTTGAGCAAAGAGAACCCTGTGCACTGTTGGTAGGGATGTAGCATCCAGTTCCATCATTTCATTGGATATGAAGAGGGGAAAAGTGGAAACAGTGACATATTTTCTTGGGCTTCAAAATGACTGTGGATAGTGACTGCAGCCACAAAATTAAAAGACACTTACTCCTTGGAAGAAAAGCTATGACAAACCTAGACAGTGTATTAAAAAGCAGGGACATCAGTTTGCCCACAAAGGTCCATCTAGTTAAAGCTATGGTTTTTCCAGTAGTCATGTATGGATGTGAGATTTGGACCATAAAGAAGGCTGAGCACCGATGACTTGATGCTTTTGAACTGTGGTGTTAGAGAAGACTCTTGAGAGTCCCTTGGACAGCGTGGAGTTCAAACCAGTCAGTCCTAAAGGAAATCAATCCTGAATATTCACTGGAAGGACTGATGCTGAAGCTGAAGCTCTAATACTTGGCCACCTGATGTGAAGACCCAACTTATTGGAAAAGACCCTAATGCTGGGAAAGATTAAGGGCAAGAGGAGAAGGGGGTGACAGAGGATAAGATGGTTGGATGGCATCACTTGCTCAATGGACATGATTATGAGCAGTTTCTGGGAGACAGTGAAGGACAGGGAAATCTGGCATGCTACAGTCCATAGGGTCACAGAGTCAGATACAACTTAGCGACTAAGGAACAAAAACAACAGTAGGAGATAGTATGGAGTTTCCTTAAAAAAAATTTTTTTTTTTAAATAGAGCTACTATATGATTCAACAATTCTTCACATCTGAGTATATATTCAGGGGAAGTGAAAATAAAATCTCTCACACCATGTTCGTTACAGCATTATCCATAATAGCCAAGATATGAAAACAACAGAAGTGTCCATCAACAGATCTTTGGATAAAGAAGATGTGATATAATGGAATATAATTCAATAATTCAGTCATGAGAATGAAAAATAAAATTCTGCCATTTGCAGCAACATAGGAGAAACTTACATTATGTTATGTGAAATAAGTCAAACAGAGAAAGATAAACATGCTATGATATAATTTATACATAGACTAAAAAGCTGAACTTACAGAAACAGAAAGTAGGATAAGTGGTTACCAAGGGCTGTGAGGTGAAGGAAATTGGGAGATTCTGGTCAAATGGCACAAGCTTACAGTTATAAAATGGATAAGTTCTATGAATATAATATATATCATGGTGCTTACAGTTAGTATTACTACATCATATACTGAAAACTTGCTAAGATAGGTCTTACAATTTCTCATCACATAAAGAAAATGGTAATTGTGTTACATGATGGAGGTGTGGCTAATGATCACAATGGTGGTGATCATTTTGCAATATACAAGTGTATCAAACCAATACGTAGTATACCTTATATTTACACAATATTATATGCTCATTATATCTTAACAAAGATGGAAAATATTAATTATTAATTTGAGACTATTCAGATAGACTATGTGAACTGATGGATGGATAAATAGATATAGATAGATAAAGAAAGACAAAATGAACAATAGATGAAAGGCTGCATTCTCCATTCTCTGAGGATTAGAGTTCAGAGGAGACCTGGATCACCGCTCTGTTCTTAAAAGGGCAGCCAGGAAGATGAGGTCTGAGTGTGAAGCAGGTCATAGAGCTTCTCCTATAGGAGATCCTCAGAGACAGTGCAGATCACTCAGATTGAAGATATAATATAGTCTTCACTTTCTCACTTAACTCTCTGATCTTACCTTTTACAACTCCGTCTTTTGTTCACGAGAGCTTTGCAACATCTTTTCCCTCTGCTGGAAATTTCTTTCCAAGATGAATAGGACTTCCGAGGTAACTTCAGTTCAGTTCAGTTCAGTCACTCATCGTGTCGACTCTTTGTGACCCCATGAACCACAGCACACCAGGTTGCCCTATCCATCACCAACTTCCGGAGTTTACTCCAACTCATGTCCATTGAGTCGGTGATGACATCCAACCATCTCGTCGTCTTGTCGTCCCCTTCTCCTCCTGCCCTCAATCTTTCTCAGCATCAGGGTCTTTTCAAATGAGTCAGCCCTTCGCATCAGGTGGCCAAAGTATTGGAGTTTCAGCTTCAACATCAGTCCTTCCAGTGAACACCCAGGACTGATCTCCTTTAGGATGGACTGGTTGGATCTCCTTGCAGTCCAAGGGACTCTCAAGAGTTCAACTGTGGTGTTGAACCAACACCACAGTTCAAAAGCTTCAATTTTTCGGCTCTCAGCTTTCCTTATAGTCCAGCTCTCATATCCATACATGACCACTGAAAAAACCATAGCCTTGACTAGATGGACCTTTGTTGGCAAAACAATGTCTCTGCTTTTTAATATGCTATCTAGGTTGGTCATAACTTTCCCTTCAAGGAGTAAGCATCTTTTAATTTCATGACTACCGTCACCTTCTTCAGCGATTCTGGAGTCCAAAAAAATAGTCAGTCACTGTTTCCACTGTTTCCCCATCTATTTTCCATGAAGTGATGGGACCGGATGCCATGATCTTAGTTTTCTGAATGTTGAGCTTTAAGCCAACTTTTTCACTCTCCTCTTTCACTTTCATCAAGAGGCTCTTTAATTCTTCTTCACTTTCTGCCTTAAGGGTGGTGTCATCTATAAATGTAAGGTTATTGATATTTTTCCCGGCAATCTTAATTCCAGCTTGTGCTTCTTCCAGTTCAGCGTTTCTCATGATGCACTCTGCATATAAGTTAAATAAGCAGGGTGACAATGTACAGCCTTGACGTACTCTTTTTTCTATTTGGAACCAGTCTATTGTTCCATGTCTAGTTCTAACTGTTGCTTCCTGACCTGCATACAGGTTTCTCAAGAGACAGGTCAGGTGGCCTGCTATTCCCATCTCTTTCAGAATTTTCCACAGTTTACTGTGATCCCACAGTCAAAGGCTTTGGCATAGTCAATAAAGCAGAAATAGATGTTTTTCTGGAACTCTCTTGCTTTTTTGATGATCCAGCAGACGTGGAAAATTGATCTCCGGTTCCTCTGCCTTTTGTAAAACCAGCTTGAACATACAATAAGATGGGAAAGACTAGAGATCTCTTCAAGAAAATTAGAGATACCAAGGTAATATTTCATGCAAAGATGGGCTCAATAAAAGACAGAAATGGTATGGACCTAACAGAAGCAGAAGATATTAAGAAGAGGTGGAAAGAATACACAGAAGAACTGTTCAAAAAAGACTTTCATGACCCATATACTCATGATGGTGTGATCATTCACCTAGAGCCAGACATCCTAAAATGTGAAGTCAAGTGGGCCTTAGGAAGCATCACTACGAACAAAGCTAGTGGACGTGATGGAATTCCAGTTGAGCTATTTCAAATCCTAAAAGATGATGCTGCAAAAGTGGTGCACTCAATATGCCATTAAGTTTGGAAAACTCAGCAGTGGCCACAGGACTGGAAAAGGTCAGTTTTCATTCCAATTCCTAAGAAAGGCGATGCCAAAGAATGCTCAAACTACTGCACAATTGCACTCATCTCACACGCTAGTAAAATAATGCTCAGAATTCTCCAAGCCAGGCTTCAGCAATACATGAATTGTGAACTTCCAGATGTTCAAGCTGGTTTTAGAAAAGTCAGAGGAACCAGAGATCAAATTGTGAACATCTGCTGGAATATCAAAAAGCAAGAGAGTTCCAGAAAAACATCTATTTCTGCTTTATTGACCAGTGAACTTAGTGGTAAAGAATCTGCCTGTCAAGGCAGGAGACAGAGGTTTGAGTCCTGGGTTTGGGAGATTCCCCTGGAGAAGGAAATGGCAACATACTCCAGTATTCTTGCCTGGGAAATCCCCTGGAAGAGGAGCCTGGCAGGCTATAGTCCTTGGGGTTGCAAAAGAGTTGGGTTCAACTTGGCAACTCAACAAGAACAAACCATGAATTAACTGCTCTACTTTTTTCATATCTGTCATCAAAGTCATCTTCATAGGACTGTATTGGTCATTCTATCTAAAATTCTACACTGAATTAGTTTTTTTTTTTTTTTTTTTTTTGCTTCTGCAGTGATTTTTTTTAAAGCTAGTTCATTCTTAAACTTTATTAAAAATGTGGTGTCCATGACCACACAGATAAGGTATATAATTTAAAGAAAAATGTTGCCAATAATGTATTTTGAGGATAAGAAAAGTTATCAGGTTATCTTGAGGAGAAAATGTGAAGTTTGCATGGCCCAACTTTGCACCTATAACATTCCTTAACTATTCTTTAAGATTTAGAAGTCACTTCCCCAAAAGTTTTTTTTTTTTTTTTTCCCTCAAGGAAATTTCCCCACTCTCATCAGCCTATATCTAGCGCCCAGGAGCCACACTATGTATCATAGAATTGTATCCTAGGAAACCCAAATGTAATTTTCTGAGGACACGATGACCTCCTTCAGATAGATGGGTTCTATTTGAGGATCGTCTTGATTCATCTCAGAATCCTGGCACACAGAACCTGCTAGGCAATTGGTTATAGATAAATATGTATCAAGGAATTAATACTAGAATCCAGCACCTTATCACTCAATACCTGCTTTAACACGTCCAGTAAAGTGAAGCTCACCATCTCATGAGGTGTTTGTCCCTCTTATTTACGGACAAGCATTAACATCTATTTTTTGCTAATGAAACCAAAATTCTTTCTCCTGTAATGTCTACGAGCCACTGATAGTCCTTTTACTCTTGTGCAGCACAGAAAACAGCTAATTCCTCTTTTATGCAACAATTCTACAACTTCCTAAAGACATACCCCTGGAGTATTTTCCTTTCGAGGCCAAATATTGTTATATCTATCTGCTGATTTGTGCATTCCATGGTTTCTAAAATAAGGCAAGTAGAGTTCACACAGAGTTTTCATAAAGTGTGACAAGGCGGAATACAAGGAAACCATTGTCTGTGGTATATTTTTAATCATGCAATTTACTGTACATATGCAAATTATTATAAAACAGGTAACAGCATATGCTGGTGAATCTTAATAATTGTCTATTTCCAATTTCACTCCTGTAAAAAAAAAAAATCTGTTTTTCATAAGCACTGACTGAAATGTCTGAATCCTGTAAGACTTTTCTCTGACTTAAAATCAAAGGCATGTTCAAGTCATGAAATAGTATAAATATGTATATTGTAGTTTATATAAAGAATTAATCCAAAATAAAGTCTGACGCATGCTTTAATTTTAGTATGGGGCTTTAAAACACTAATGCATTTTTTAAGACTGAAAAACATACATATCAGTCAGGGTGGAGGAGGATTTATTTAGGAAGTAGGCTTAAAGAGAATAATCTTTAAACAAAATGTGCTAATGGAACTGAAAGAGGAAAAGTCTTGAGAAAGTGTCAGTTCTCTCAGCATTTTATCAAATTTCCCAAACAGAAGCCAAGACAGAAACACAGAGCACGAAATCTTAGGATAGTGGATATAAGAAATAAGAAAATAACTCAGGCTTGCAACCCCATTCTCACTCAGTTGTTTTCATGTGATTTCTCAAAATGCACATTAAATACATAGCAAAGTCTTGTAAATACACTTTTTGACAGTGCACATAAACAAAAAGACATTGATGACAAATTTCTAAAGATGACTGGTGGTGATGTTTACACAGTGTGAACATTCATGTCACTGAAGAGTACACTTAAAATGGTTAAAATAGTAAATTTTCTGTTATGTATATTTTACCATGATAAACAATTTAAAGTTTATAAATTTTAGAATATGTTGAGCTAAAATAGGCTTATAAGGCTTTCTCAGGTAGAGCTGAGATTATTTAGAAAAATCAACATATCACCACATGATACACAAAATAGCAATATCTAGTTATCCAACTCAGACTAGAATTTGAAATCATTTAGAGAAAAATTCAAATACCTCAGAAGAATTTTAAATGCAAATTGTCATGAGATCAATTATTTATAATAACATTTGTTTTCCTAAATAAAATAATTTATCAATACTATGGAAACATTTAACCTCTCAATTTCATGCATCAAATAAAATATTACAATGCCTCTCATTTAATGTTTTATAGATTATAAATATTTTTCTAATATATAATAAATATTAAGCCTATAGTATATATAATATAAAAGTATATCAATAGAACAAATATTTTAGTGTTTAATATATGCTAAATATAACAAGAATCAATATTATTTGGTGTTTATAAATCCATCTACCTTTTAGCTTTTTAAAAATGTTTAATAATTATTTGAGGCATATACATGAAGGCATGCAAATGTTAATCACAGTGAACAATCTCTTAGGTAAGTCATAGAATTACCAAATTAGCCAATTTTGAAAAGAACTATCATTTGGGGATGTATTTCATAGAATGCATCGCTTTACATCATTTATAAATAAACTGACCTTATTTTTATATTATAGAGATGCAATGAATGTTTGCCAAACAGCAATGTCAATGAGAATGTAAAACTTTTATCATTCCAAGTGAATAATAGTAAATGATTATATTTATCTCTTCATAAATATTTAGGTACCAGAAGTTTTGATGAGGCTCTTCACTTAGAAATTATTTTAAACTGTTTTCTGTAGTCAAATGTGGAAATTTTTTATTAGTATCAGTTTTTCATGCATTTTATTTCACAACAGCAAAAGGAATCATAAAAGGAAGCTATATGGCTGGAACAAATGGAGGCTATTTCTGAGAAATTGCAATTACCCTTGATTTTTGATTTATTCTGATCTACCACAAGGTGATAAATTTGACAAAAAGTCTCCTTAATGGTTTCTGTGCATGAAGAACTAGTTATCATTCTATTAATGATGGGCTTCACCATCCACTCTTTTCCTGTCTAGTGGTCTGGGGCATTGTTAGTACCAAGACTTCTGTCTCCAGTGAAAATCAATGCTTCGAAAAATCTATTCCATAGTTCACACCAGAATTGTTTCACCTTCAGTTATAAATAAAAGGCCTCATATAGAAATATAAATACACAATTAGAAAAGCCTTATGATGAATATATATACACTCTTCTGTAAAATGATGCTTTCAGAAGACATTAGAATTTATCTAAATTTGATATTGAACAATCAAGAGGAGGCAAGTATTTGATTCATATAATTGTTTGTTCATTATTAATTTGACCAGAGCAATTATACTCTGCACCCATGATTTATGCTTCAATTCATCTTCATATTTTATGTTTTTTTAGTTGGATATTATCTCCATCTATAGTTATTTTGCCAATATTAAATCTTTAATCTTTCTTCTGCCACATTTATTCTGAGTATATAAACTCATCTTCTTTATAATCAATACAACTCAGTAAATTTAGCCTAATACTAAAAACTTTCCTCCTCACCAATGTCTATACACCTTCCTTTCCTTTTCTCTCATGCTCTCTGCCTGTGAGAAGTGCTTCTCAGAGGTTGAAGTGATCTAAGAGACATATGCTGTTCTTACTTCTATTTCTGTTAGATTCTCTAAACATAATTGTATCAGAAAAAATAACCCATAATGCTTTGATCTCAAAAAAGGATGGATAACATCTTTGATAATTTCATTATTTGTCTATACATCTGACATTTTGTACAAACCTTCTTAATTCCTCTGGAACATTGTACCATCATAAACAACTTTCTCAATCTTTTTATCACCAATTTTCCCTTTTTTTCCTACAAATATAAAAACTTTCCAAAAGTAAACAACAATAACCACCACAAAGTTTCCTCAGTACCTATACTTAAAATATTTACTTCTCATCTTGTCTGTCTCCTTCTTAAAAATAACTTAAAAAATAAATAAATAAATAAATAAATAACTTAAATTTTAGGTATAATCTTCCCATTACACACTCATTCTTAACAGTTGCCCTCTGGCTTTTGATTTCTGAGCTTCCAAACCAAAAGAGTTTCTTTGTACCAAACCTTTCTGTATTTCCTTAAGCACTGATGTTCCCTTCTTCATGGGCTAATACTGTCTTTACAACTATTTACCTTTTTTTTTTTTTTTTCAGGTGTACAAAAGGGAGCAACTCCCAGGATTATTCTCATAATGTTTAGATGGTTTCTGTCTCCCTATTGGCTTGATGAAGAAGGTGAGAAGTGAGGACAGAATGGCAGGTTAAGTTGACAGAAAATTTGTAGGTTCTTTATTTTCACTTAATTGACCTTATGTTTCCAGGCAGCATCCATCTATGGTTAATTATTAATTAACCTATGTCTAACTGGTATTCCAGATTCTAAACACGTCGAGGAAGTATAAGTTTTGAGAAGTTTAACTCATTTGCATGTATAGTGTCAGAAGTGAATACCTTAAAATCAGTGTAGCTCTTTAAAGATCTATTTACAGATTTTAAAAGTAATTTATCAGTGCATTATATTAACAATTGATTCCATTACTTTAAACTAATGTGTTAAACAGTATGGAATTCACCATGCAATATGCTATGAGGTATATATGAATTAATAAAACAATCGTCTTTGCAGGGTTTCTGCATTAACTGTGACACAGAGCATCTCCTTTGATCACTGGTCAGCTTGACTGGAGTTCCTGAAAATCATTGTTATTCAAAAACAAATTCTCTAGAAACAGGGCTACCTTGTTTAGTTTTAAAGAGAATGCAAAATCTTCCTGCATGTTTTCCTGCCCTTCCTATATTTTCCATAGATTCTTATATATTGGGCTTTGAAAACTGGAATTTCAAAAGTTTGACTTAAAAATGAGACTGAATTCAAAAACATAGAGCAGAAAAAATAGTGATCTTGGGGTTTAAAGTTTGTCAGCCCTCTCCTTTCTCCTATCTATGTTTATCCAAAGTCACCATCCATAACCCTTGATAAACAGAACAATAGAAATTCCATTCTTGAGTTGATTTGGCCCCCAAATTGAATATAATTGAACTCAACCAAGAAAAAAACTATTTTAGCTTTTTTAGAAATAAAAAAGCTTTTTTTTTTCTTTTTCTTTTATTTCTTTCTTATTTTTTCTTTTATTTCTTTTTATTTTTAGAAATAAAAAGCTATTTTAGCTAGAAGAAGCAAACAAACAAAAAAACATTCCTAACCATTTGAAAATTTAAAGTAAATTATACAGAGAATTCCTAACAAATTTGGACTTGACATATATGCATAAAAAATTTATTTTTATACCAGTTTCAATCTGAAGGAACTAGCTCTGTAGCAGCAAAGTAAGATCTGATCTTCTTGGCTTGATAGTCAGCACACTGAATCTTTATTGAGGTGTTAGAAGAGGCAAGTTCCCATGCCAAGATTTAATTAAAGTTTAAATATTTGAAGGGGAGGTGATAATGTTGTCTCTAATAAAAAATTTACCTGTCTTGGGATCAATAGAGAAATAAGGTTGTCCCTGAAGAATGCTGTAAACGACTCTGGCACTGTTTCCATAGGTTGGGTCATCAGCATCCGTGGCCTTGACTTGGAGAACATAGGCACCTGGAAAATAAGACAATATGACTCTAGCAACTTTGTTGTATAGAGCTCAAGAGTATGTCTTTTATCCTCTGGACTCCTTTTTCCTTTGGACTTTGGCATTCTTTTAATCTGTGAGTATAGGAAGACACTGAGAGTAACTCAAATATTATAGCCAAAATGTTGAGCAAGAATATTAGCTGTTAGTGCACATGATACCTCTTTTAAATAGGTATCATTTCCAGTAGCGCCATCATAGACCTCAAAGTCGTTGCAGTAGCTTTATTGATTTGTACACTGAAGAAAACATGACTCCGCTTACATTATCTCATCTGCTTACTGTAGATGTTTAATTGCATGATTATGATATCAGAAGAAGAGATAAAAGGTTTCAAGGCTTCCTGAGCTTTAGAGGGTATAAGTAATTTGCAATTGCAATTTAAAAATCAACATTTACACACTTATTCAGGAAGCCTTTAATTAGGACAGAATATTTGAGAAAGCGAGGAACCAAAAATAATTGCAAGAGTATCTAGAGAAGCAACTTTATGCCTCAAGGTTTAATCATTCTAAGTGACAGCTGATATTGGGAAATTTTAAAGACAATCCAATGCCAAACAATGATTGCAATCCAGTTGCCCAAAGAGACAACGCCAAAGAGTGCTCAAACTGCTGCACAATTGCACTCATCTCACACGCTAGTTAAGTAATGCTCAAAAATCTCCAAGCCAAGCTCCAACAATATGTCAACTGTGAACTTCCAGATGTTCAAGTGGGATTTAGAGAAGTCAGAGGAACCAGAGATCAAATTGCCTACATCCACTGGATCATCGAAAAAGCAAGAGAGTTCCAGAAAAACATCTATTTCTGCTTTATTGACTATGCCAAAGCCTTTGACTGTATGGATCACAATAAACTGTGGAAAATTCTGAAAGATATGGGAATGCCAGACCCCCTGACCTGCCTCTTGAGAAACCTATATGCAGGTCAGGAAGCAACAGTTACAAGTGGACATGGAACAACACACTGGTTCCAAATAGGGAAAGGAGTACTTCAAGGTTGGATACTTTCACCCTGCTTATTTAACTTATATGGAGAATGTATCATGAGAAACACTGGACTGGATGAAGGACAAGCTGGAATCAAGATTGCCAGGAGAAATATCTACAACCTCAGATACCTAGATGACGTGACTCTTTTGGCAGAAAGCAAAGAGGAACTAAAAATCCTCTTGACGAAAGTGAAAGAGGAGAGTGAAAAAGTTGGCTTAAAACTCAACATTCAGAAAAGTAAGATCATGAAATCTGGTCCCATCACTTCATGGCAAATAGATGGGAAAACAGGGGCAACAGTCACAGGATTTATTTTCTTGGGCTCCGAAATCACTGCAGATGGTGACTGCAACTATGAAATTAAAAGAGGCTTGCTCCTTGGAAGAAAAGTTATGAACAAGCTAGCCATCAATAAAAAGCAGAGACATTACTTTGTCAACAAAGGTCTGACTAGTCCTTTGGCTTTTCCAGTGGTCATGTATGGATGTGAGAGTAGCACTATAAAGAAAGCTGAGTGCCAAAGAATTGATGTTTTTGAGCTGTGGTGTTGTAGAAGATTCTTGAGAGTCCCTTGGACTGCATGGAGAGCCAAATAATCCATGCTAAAGGAAATCAGTCCTGAATATTCATTGGAAGGACTGATGCCAAAGCTGAAACACCAATACTCTGGTCACCTGATGCAAAGAATTGACTCATTTGAAAAGACCCCGGTGCTGGGAAAGATTGAAGGTGGGAGAAGGGGAGGACAGAGGATGAGATGGTTGAACAGCATCACCGACTCAATGGACATGAGTTTGAGTAAACTCCGGGAGTTAGTGATGGACAGGGAGGCCTGGCGTGTTGTACTCTACGTGGTCGCAAAGAGTCGGACATGACAGAGTGACTGAACTGAACTGAAAGACAAGCCATATTGTCTGTAGCTTTCCTCATCTCGTGACACTTTTCATACTTTTTATGTACTAAGAGAACTTTGAGGCTCCAAAATCACTGCAGATGGTGACTGCAGCCATGAAATTAGAAAACGCTTGCTTCTGGGAAGAAAAGCTATGACCAACATAGTTCAGTTCAGTTCAGTTGCCCAGTCATGTCCAACTCTTTGCGATCCCATGGATTGCAGCAGGCCAGGCCTCCCTATCCATCACCAATTCCTGGGGTTTATACAAATTCATGTCCATTGAGTTGGTGATGCCATCCAACCGTCTCATCTTCTGTCTTCCCCTTCTCCTCCCGCCTTCAATCTTTCCCAGCATCAGAGTCTTTTCGAATGAGCCAGTTCTTCGCATCAGGTGGCCAAAGTATTGGAGTTTCAGCTTCAGCATCACGTCTTCCAGTGGATATTCAGGACTGATTTCCTTTAGGAAGGACTGGTTGGATTTCCCTGCAGTTCAAGGGACTCTCAACAGTCTTCTCCAACACCACAGTTCAAAAGCATCAATTCTTTGGCTCTCAGCTTTCTTTGTAGTCCAACTCTCACATCCATACATGACTACTGGAAAAACGATAGCTTTGACTAGACAGAACTTTGTTGGCAAAGTAATGTCTCTGCTTTTTAATATACTATCGAGGTTGGTCATAACTTTTCTCCCAAGAAGTAAGTATCCTTTAATTTCATGGCTGCAGTCACCATCTGCAGTGATTTTGGAGCCCCAAAAAATAAAGTCTGTCACTGTTTCCACTGTTTCCCCATATATTTGCCATGAAGTGATGGGACCAGATGCCATGATCTTAGTTTCCTGAATGTTGAACCTTAAGACAAGCTTTTCACTCTCCTCTTTGACTTTCATCAAGAGGCTCTTTAGTTCTTCTTCACTTTCTGCCATAAGGGTGGTGTCATCTGCATATCTGAATTTATTGATATTTCTCCCAGAAATCTTGATTCCAGCTTGTGCTTCTTCCAGCCCAGTGTTTCTCATGATGTACTCTGCATGTAAGTTAAATAAGCACGGTGACAATATACAGCCTTGACATACTCCCTTTCCTATTTGGAACCAGTCTTCGACCTGCATACAGATTTCTCAAGAAGCAGGTCAGGTGGTCTGGTATTCCCATCTCTTTCATAATTTTCCAGAGTTTATTCTGATCCACACAGTCAAAGGCTTTGGCATAGACAATAAAGCAGAAATGGATGTTTTTCTGGCACTCTCTTGCTTTTTTGTTCATCCAGTGGATGTAGGCAATTTGATCTCTGGTTCTTCTGCCTTTTCTAAAACCAGCTTGAACACCTGGAATTTCACAGTTATGTATTGTTGAAGCTTGGAGAATTTTGAGTATTACTTTACTAGCATGTGATATGAGTGCAATTGTGCAGTAGTTTGAGCAGTCTTTGGCATTGCCCTTCTTAGCAGTTGGAATGAAAACTGACCTTTTCCAGTCCTGTGGGCACTGCTACTGGAGATCAGAGGAGAAATAACTCCAGAAAGAATGAAGGGATGGAGTTAAAGCAAAAAAAAAAAAAAAAAAAAAAAAACACCCAGCTGTGGATGGGACTGGTGATAGAAGCAAGGTCTGATGTTGTAAAGAGCAATATCTCATAGGAACCTGGAATGTTAGGTCCATGAATCAAGGCAATTTGGAAGCGGTCAAACAGGAGATGGCAAGATGAACGTCGATGTTTTAGGAATCAGCGAACTAAAATGGTCTGGAATGGGTGAAGATAACTCGGATGACCATTTTGTCTACTACTGTGCTTACTACTTAGAAGAAATGGAGTAGCCGTCATAGTCAACAAAAAAGTCCAAAATGCAGTACTTGGATGCAATCTCAAAAATGACAGAAAGATCCCTGTTCGTTTCCAAGGCAAACCATTCAATATCACAGTAACTCAAGTCTATGCCCTGACCAGTAATGCTGAAGAAGCTGAAGCTGAACAGTTCTATGAAGACATACAAGACCTTCTAGAAGTAATACCCCAAAAAGATATCCTTTTCATTATAGGGGCCTGGAATGCAAAAGTAGGAAGTCAAGAAACACCTGGAGTAACAGGCAAATTTGGCCTTGGAGTAAAGAATGAAGCAGGTCAAAGGGTAATAAAGTTTTGCCAAGTGAGTGCACTGGTCATAGAAAACACTCTCTTCCAACAACGCAAGAGAAGACTCTACACATGGACATCACCAGATGGTCAAAACCCAAATCAGATTGATTATATTCTTTGCAGTCAAAGATGGAGAGTTCTATACAGTCAGAAAAACAAGACTGGGAGCTGACTTTGGCTCAGATCGTGAGCTCCTTATTGCCAAATTCAGACTTAAATTGAAGAAAGTAGGGAAAACCACTAGATGATTCAGGTATGACCTAAATCAAATCCCTTATGATTATACATTGGAAGTGAGAAATAGATTTAAGGGACTAGATCTGATAGAGTGCCTGATGAACTATGGATGGAGGTTCATGACATTGTACAGGAGACAGGGATCAAGACCATCCTCAAGAAAAAGAAATGCAAAAAAGCAAAATGGCTGTCTGAGGAGACCTTACAAATTGTGAAAAGAAGAGAAGTGAAAAGCAAAGGCAAAAAGGAAAGATATACCCATCTGAATGCAGAGTTCCAAACAATAGCAAGGAGCAATAAGAAAGCCTTCCTCAGTGATCAGTGCAAAGAAATAGAGGAAAACAATAGAATGGGAAAGACTAGAGATCTCTTCAAGAAAATTAGAGATACCAAGGGAACATTTCATGCAAAGATGGGCTCGATACACGCCAGAAATGGTATGGACCTAACAGAAGCAGGAGATATTAAGAAGAGGTGGCAAGAATATATAGAAGAACTATACCAGAAAGATATTCATGACCCAGATAATCACGAAGGTGTGATCACTCACCTAGAGCCAGACACCCTGGAATGTGAAGCCAAGTGTGCCTTAGGAAGCATCACTATGAACAAAGCTAGTGGAGCTGATGGAATTCCAGTTGAGCTATTTTAAATCCTAAAAAATGATTACCAACCTAGACTGCATATTAAAAAGCAGAGACGTTACTTTGCCAACAAAAGTCCGTCTAGTCAAAGCTATGATTTTTCCAGTAGTCATGTATGAATGTGAGAGTTGGACTATAAAGAAAGCTGAGCACTGAAGAATTGATGCTTTTGAACAGTGGTGTTGGAGAAGACTCTTGAAAGTCCCTTGCAGTGCAAACAGATCCAACCAGTACATTCTAATGGGAATCACTCCTGAATATTCATTGGAAAGACTGATGCTGAAGTTGAAACTCCAATACTCTGGTCACCTGATGTGAAATTGACTCATTTGAAAAGCCCCTGATGCTGGGAAAGATTGAAGGTAGTGGGGAGAAGGGGACGACAGTGGATGAGGTGGTTGGATAGCATCACCGACTCAATGGACATGAGTTTGAGCAAATCCGGGAGTTGGTGATGGACAGAGAAGACTGGTGTGTGGCAATCAATGGGATCACAAAGTGTCAGACACAACTGAACTGAACTGAATTGAAGTTTATGGGAGTTTTAGTCATTTTGTCTCATATATTCATAGTCACGATTAAATCCTCTGAGAACTAAATGAGCATCTCTACTTAATGTCTATTCAGTTTAATGTTACTATTTAGAATTGAAAATAAAGTAAAATCAAAATTATCAAGTGTTGTGTTAATAAAATAATATGTTGCTGAGGAGGAAGGAAATATCTATTGAGCATAAAGGGAGTGATATATACATCCAGAGTGATACAGTGGACAGAGCACTTTTCCTCTCTTGGAGACACTCAGTGTAACTCTGGAGAATGCAAGATTGCTTCATTTACACATTCAGGTTTTTCCTTTAAGTCAGTGCAAACCAGGAACAAACTCAGTCTTAAGTGTTTGCTCTAAAAGCTAAGATAATGAACCATCTCTTCATCTCTCTCTCTCTCTTTTTTTTTTTTTTTGCTTATATGAAGTGTTAGAATGCTTAAAAAAAAAAGTAAGAAATAACACTCAGTCGACATGTGTGCATGTGGTTAGTCACTCAGTCTTGTCAGACTCTTTGCAACCTTGTGGACTGTAGCAATTTCAAATGTTTTATCTTAAGATATTTTGGTGAATTCTAGTTATATCAACAGATGAAGCATATGTGTTATTACAACAGCCTTTCCCAGGAAAGGAAACTACTAGAAGGAAAGTAGGCAAATATTTCTAAGCTTTAAAGAATGAGAACTATTGTTCTTCATCATCATCTTTATCACCAACAACAATATCTACCTCATTATTAATAATTATTTGATAACTAAGTACTGATAGGTAGGCATTGGGGTCTTGTATTAAAGACTTATCAAAGCTATGTCCTTCATAATGCTGTAGGAATGAACAGTTGCAAGAGTAAATTCCCTTCCCTCTTCTGAATACTGATTCTTTTCCCCAGAAAAATCAGTCACCTGGATCTCCATTGTCAATTAATGACATATGTGCTATAGAGGTAAAGTATACACATATTAAATAATGACCAGTTCTAGGTATAAATGTTGCAATTCTAGGTACAAATACATACATTGTTTTACTTTGGAGAAAAATTATTAAATCTTCTAGAAAATATATAGTAACAAATTTAATAAACTTTTACCTAACAGTCACCATATACTCAATGCAGAATTCAAGAACAAATAAGATAGTATCTTCCCTTTTACATTTCTGTTGTTAATATTAACATAAACCTTCACTATGTATGTAGAAAAGTATATTCCAAATATATGCTAAATTCTTCACGTTAACAATTTTAATCTCAAATATTAAAAAGGAGTTAAGAAGTATTCCCATAAATTATAGAAGCACCAAATTTAATCCCATTTTGCCCACCTCAAAAGGATCACTAAAAAGCAAGAATAATGACACTTGTTTCATTGATACTATTGTTCAGAGTATAAAAAAATGATTATCCTCTCAATTTCAATAGAGCTTAAGTCTGGTTTAGTGAAAATGCAGTTTCTGATGCAAGTTATTCAAGAATTCTTAGAACTACCTCTATATGAGTTTACAAGACAATTAAGCAACATTGTATCAGCTTCTCTTGCTGACTGCTCCATGACTTTCACCAAACTAATGCAAAGGAAGACTTGATACTCCCTTTATTAAGGAGACACAACTAATTGTCTGGAGTACATACATCTCCAAATACTACCTTGGTCAATGCTTGAATAGCATCTCTTTCTGACACTAACAAACACTAAATACTCAAGAGCTAGGAGGTGGTTGGGGGCCTGTTATTGTGCAACAAGGAAACAATATAATCAATAGCACCCACAAAAACTGGAGTCATCTTCTTGTGTGTAGCCAGCATCTTAGAGTTTATTCTCCTATCACTCAGATGTAACCACCCTAAATGTTGAAGCTCAGAGAGTTATCTCTTTTCCCTAAGTTCTATTCAGTGATCATGTTGTGGGTTCTGGAGCCTAATGTAGGCAAATCAACATTCTTTCATAACACAGCTATACTTCTTAAGCTTACTTCTCTTAGCTCATGTAAAATGTGATAGTCACACTGTATTTAATTTTCTTAAAGATAGTATTATCAAGGGGGATACATTTTAGAAATTATCTGACACAATGTCTACATTTCACAATTAATTAATTGAAGCCCTGTGATATCAAACCATTCTTGTTGATACTAAAAGTCATTTTCATACAAAATGGTAGAGAGGTAGAAGTAGAACTGAACCCTATTATCTCATGGTTTCAGCCTGAGTAGGAATGGATCTGTTGATTCATTCATTTCTTCTTTCAATCAAGAAATGCTCAGTGATCCATACCATGCACCAGATACTACTCTCATGAAGAATAATACGTTGCATAATTATTTATTCTGTCAAACACCACTTCCAGCATGACAGGTCTATGCTTATGTGTTCAGTCCTCAGTCCTCTTTAACTCTTTGCAAGCCTATGGACTGTACCTCTCCAGGCTCCTCTGTTCATGGGAAATTTACAGGCAAGAATCCTGGAGTGGGTTGCCAATTCCTACTCCAGGGGATCTTCCTCATCCAGGGATTACACCCTCATCTCCTCTGTCTCTTGCTTTGCAGGCAGGTCGTTTACCCAACTGAGACACCTGGGAAGACAGATTTATACTCAACGTGGTTTGCTTTTTTTTTTTTTTTTTTGCATTTTGGATAGTAAATAAACAAATTTTCTAGAAATACATTGAAAATATAAGTGGATTATATTGAATTTATGACCTCTTGTTTAATTTCCCAGATGTATGAGGTCATTCTAAACATTGAATCAGTTCTTTGCTTTTAATCACCCTGCCACTATCTCAACTGGTTTGAATCTTCACTCTCAAGTCACAAGGCTCCAAAACATTCTAATTGCTTCCCCTTCCAATTCCTATTACACAGGAGAATCATTTTCCCATAATACAAGATTGATCAAGTTACTCTCACTCATTAAAAAGAAAAAGTTGTGATTGAAAAAAAAGAAAAAGAAAAACTTTTAATGGATTTCTATTCCCAGTGAAAGACAATTATTTAAATTCATTGGCACGCTATGAATAGCATGACATGAATGGGTTTCAATCTCCCTCCCAGATTAACTTCCAACTAGGGACCCTTGCAGTGATTATACATACTTATTTACTATTTATTTGAGACATTTTCCCCTGTGTTCCTGCTCAAGTGACCTTGCTGCCTGGAGGATATTGGTTTCCACCATCTGGAGCTATCCCACACACTTTTGATGTCCCAATTCTACTTCACTTCTGAGAGTCTGTGCTTTTCTGCTCCCAAGCAAAGATAATTTGTCCACACCTCTGTACTCCCAGTAGCCTTAGTATATTTTGATTTTTAAAACTCGACACACCATGTGTTCTTTTCATGGACCACATAGTCTTTTACATCAGCAGCCCCTCCATATTCATTTTTGTACATCTAATGTCAGTCATTAATTACATCCTAAATAAATGCTTATTGGTGAATAAACATATTCACATGTACACAAAAAAGACAAAAATACAACACATAACACTCTAAATGGCCAACCTGGCAGCTAGTTACGACCTTTAGAGTCTCTTTTAACACTAAATTGGGAGTTTAACTTGTCTTGAATTTCTAACGCACATCACTGTTCTCATTTAAGAAAGCAGAACCCAAAATGAGTGACATTGCACTGAAAAAGATCACATGAGTGAGGTTTAACCACAAGCTGGTACACAGACCTGAGGAAAGTCAATATATGTTTATTCACTGAATAACATTAACCCTCTCACCGATGCATAAACAGGAAAGGAAATAACCGTGCAATGCAGTGTATCATTTTATCTTTGTGTTTGCCCTTTGTATACACTACATTATAATCAAGAAATAATACAGTTAGAGTTTAAAAGGTACAGAATGATAAATACAATACACTTTCTTTTTAAATAGGACTGGAAAATAAATGTACATTTTATCATATAAATAAGACATTAAACAGCAGAGAGAATTTCAGAACCGAGTCAGATAGAGGGAGCAAATGAGGCCATGTGCACACATGGGACATTTTTTTAAGGAACTAGGATGCTATGACATTGAAACTTCAGTTCTGCTAAAGCAGACTTTAATTATACAGTAAAATTAAACATGAATGCATAGCGGTTGAGCCTAGTCTTTAAAGGAACTGGGTCTTTATCAATTTTACATTATATTTCTCTGAGCTGCTTATGAACACTTGGCTCTTAGATTCCTTGGGTGGATTCTCTTCCTACGCTGCTGTACTGACCTTCTGTTCAATCGTGTCTGACTCTGTGACCCCACGGACTACAGCCCACCAGGCTCCTCTGTCCATAAGCTTCTCTTCCTATATTTGCCCCTTAAAGTTGTATATGGCTCCTCTGCCCCTTTTATCTTCAACCAGGGCTGCATATGAGACATTTGCAAGGGTTATTAAGAACACCACTTCCTGGGCCCTCATTAGAAAGTCTGATTTAATTGTTCCTGGGTGGGCCAGGTATCAGACATGATTAAAAATCTCTGTAGATGAGTTTGATGAGTAACCATCACTGAGAAGTACCATTACACACATATTCCTGAGGAGATTTATTTAATTAGGAGAGAAGGCACGGCTTGCCATTGAACTTAGCACTTTTGCCTCTGGAATCTTAATGCCTAAGTTTGAATCCTAGATGTACCACTAGCAAACTGTGTGACCTCAAGCAAATCACTTAACCTCTGTTTTAGTTTCTGCATATGCAAAAAAGTGAAAAAAGAGTACTCATTTTTAATATAGAAGTATTAAATGAGCTAATATTTGCAGGGAAAAGAGTTTTTCATATAGTATATGCAATTTAAAATAAAATAAACACATACATAAATAAAATAAATACACACTTTTTGTTCTCCTGCATCACATGGAGGGTCACAACACCCAGATGTATATCTGATATGATTCCTGTCTCCAAATCCATACTTTAATATTTGAATATTATTTGAATATTGAATACTAATCTAGATTTTATGTCCCATATATTAGAAAAATGTGACTTAGAGATGTGTGTTTAAGATGTATTAAAATGCAAAAAGTAGAGTATGACAGTATTGGGCCACTTTATTAGAGACACATGAATGAAGAATTTGCATACTTATTAAACCTGCTTGAAGTAATCAGAATTTTTAAGGATCAGAAAAGATATATGCCATAAAAATCCTCCAGAGTAGAAGTTATGCTCCCTTGAACTATACTTGATCAGAACAGATGATTTGGTTTTTTGCTGCCTCCAATTCCAACATTGCTCAGCCTGGCCTCAGAGTATCCCCTGGTACATGTAATGCTGTGATTTCAGCTTGTGATTTGTTATTCAGTCCAATGGTCCAAAAGCACTCTAAGGTTATAAAACTCTCCTCCCAGATATGTCCTAAATATTTTAGACTATACATATTTACACCTTGTGATCCAAATGTTCTTTGATGGATAAGTGAATCCATTTTTATGAGCACTTTATCTCTCTGTTGCTTGCCAAGAATTCTATATGACGAACACTAACACAAATTCTAAGGTATGCTCCCAGGAACACATGCTGAATGAACTCTGACTTCTAGTGATGTCCAATGCTATCTCCTTTGTACTTAGTGTAATTTAGAAATTATTTTCACAGAAGTCGTTGGGAAATTCCATAGAAATAATGATAAAAATATTTCCAAATTAGCACACTGGTCAAAGAATCTACCTGCAGGAGACAAAAGAGACTCGGGTTTGATCCCTGGGTCTGGAATATCCCCTCAAAGAGGAAATGGCAATCCACTCCAGTATCCTTGCCTGGAAAATCCCATGGACAAAGGAGCCTGATGGGCTACAGTCCATGGGGTGACAAAGAGTCGGACATGACTCAGCGACTGAGCAACAATGATAAAATATGAGTTTGTAATTCATTCACTCAGTGGCTCCCAGCTATAATTCAGTAAGATCTATATTTTGGCTGCATAGCCAAATACATAAAGAAATCACTTCTGATCCAAATGTACTTAGCCAAGGTATTAAGGACCAGTTAATTAGAGTTTATTTAAAAGACATCCAACACACCTGAAATTATTTGTTTTTATTTTATTGGATGATTCTGCCATGGTAAGAGCTTCCCAGTGGTGCTAGTGGTAAAGAACCTGCCTGCCAACGAAGGACATGTAAGAGACAAGGGTTCAGTCCCTGGGTCAGAGAGATCCACTGGAGGAAAAAAGGGCAACCCACTCCAGTATTCTTGCCTGGAGAATCCGATGGACAGAATAGCCTGGGGGCTACTGTCCATAGTGTCTCAGAGTCAGACACGACAGAAGTGACTTAACATGCACACATGCATGTCATGTTAAGTGTAAGAGAGACCTATGTATCTACCCACCAAATATCTATATCTATCTTCCCATCCACTTATCACTTTATCTAGTTTTAGAAATAAAGAAAAATACAAGCTGTTTATTTGTGTATATATGTGTGTATGTGTGCGTGTATACACCAGAAGCCAAAAGTAATGTATCCTAGAACTAGTTCTGTAATTAAATAGATAAATGATCTTTTGCAAATCTTTTCAACTCTGTAAGGATAATAGTGTAATTTTAGTGGATAATGCAGTTATCCTCTCCAAAAAACTTAATCCCCCTAATTGTAGGAACTGTGCATTTAATATTCATGTATCACTATCTCCTTCACTCTTCAATGTTTGTTAGAAGGAACTTGACTCCCAAGCAGGCATTTGATTCCATTCTAAACTTTCTGGCTAATAATGATTGGTTAAGGAATGTAAATATAATCTATTTCAAACCAATAAAACCCGAGGAGATATTTGATGGGACCTTCTAGGGAATGCTCTCTTTTTCTTTTTCCCTGGACTCTGGTGTGCAACATCTTGGGGTAAACATGACTTGAGACAGTCACGTACAAGAGGTCATACACATTGAGAATCCCAGGGAAGGTAATGAGGGGTCTTGATTCCCCCTGCCTGAAGCTCAACCTCTAAGCATTTTGATGATTTGAGACCACAGAGCGCTTTTTGTATGAGATCTTATACTTGAAGATAGATGAGGTTTTTCTATTACTTTCAAATTAACAAAATTTTGGCAAGTCACTTAAACACTCTATACCTCTGTTATTTCAAATAACAAGTGGGAATATAAATAGTAGAGGTCTCATGTAACTCACTTATGCATTAATGCAGCAGTTCCTAGCCTTTTGGGCACCAGGAACTACTTTTGTGGAAGACAGTTTTTACATGGACCATGGTGGGTGGGAAGGTAGTGGTGTAGGGATGATCATCATAAAGCACAACCTAGTTCCCTGGAATGTGGTTCCCAGTGATTCCCAGTAGGGTTCACGCTCCTGTGAAAATCTCCTGCCTCCAGTGATGTGACAGGAGGTGGAGCTCGGGCAGCAATACGAGCAATGGAGAGCAGCTGTAAATACACGTGAAGCTTTGCTCACTCACCTGACAATCATCTCCTGCTGTGCAGCCCGCATTCCTGACAGGCATCAGTCTGTCTGAGGCCCAGGAGTTTGGGACCCCTGCATCAGCGCATGTCAATTGCATTGCGTAATGGCACATAGGGTGCCCACATCAAAATGGTTGTTACAAATTTTCAACTTTATAATGATGGGCTAAGATTTCCTTGTTTCCTTCCCATTTCAGTAATTTGTTCGACAAATGGAAACATAATGCAGACTTACCTCTTTTTAAAATAGCTTTTCCATTGCTACAGAGTGGTCTTTTGGTTCCAAGATTTTGACCATACCTTGACTCTGTCCAAATCCTTTGATGTTATGTTATGCATTACTACACAGTCTGAACACTTTCAAGACCATTCACAGTCTGATATTCATCTCTTTTTTACCATTCTAAACCTTAACTCCTCAGTTTTCCAAATCTTCCCTCCGGGAAATGTTTTATCCACTGTTCAAAAAAAATGAAAGCTCTGCCAATTTGATTTTGGGTAACAACTCTGAGCCTCTCATCCAATAATTGGAAATAGATATCTGAATTTCATAAAGAGTTTGCAAAGTATACATTAAGCAATATATGGATATCACCTCCTCTGGTTTCTTCCACTATTGCCCATTGCTGAGAGTAATACAGACCAACTCATTCATTGTTACACTTGCATAGGATGATTCCTTTGTTTCCTTCCGTTAGTTGAAATCCTGCTTTCTTCTGAGATTAGTATTGCTTATTAGCACATTCTAGGCCCACATTTTAGGAAGCTGCCTTCCTTCAGCTTTCCAGTACTGTTTCTGAGTAATTGATCTTTTCTACTACCAGTAAAAGGGGCTCCTCAAGTTTACCTGACTTCTTTAGGGATATTTACCTGATTGATGCACATCTCTTTCTTCAGGTTGCCTCCAACTACGGTTGGTTTCCTCAGTGTCATTTATTCTTGGCTCTCTCTCCTTTCTTTCTTGATCACAATTTTTAGTTTTCCCTATACACACTTTGCCTTTCCCTGCCCTTAAAAGATTCATGTATCCCAGGCTTCTCTCTCTCCCTATATGCCTAAATCTACAATCTTACTCATATTTTCCCCTAGGTTTTAGTGACTGGACTATCATTTACATATTCCAGTTGCTTAAATTACAAAATTTCCAGTTGGCTTAGCCAAGATACACTGAATTTTTTAGTTGCAGTCTAAACATTTTAAAAAATCATTTTTTTTTGTTTACTTCCAGTCCAGTAAATTTTTAATTTGACTAAAATTTGCTAAAATGTGTTTGTCCTTTTCATTCTGCCACTAATTTTCTTCAAAATGTTACTGCTTTTTGGATTCCCTGGTGGTCCAATGGTTAAGAACCTCCCTGCCAGTGCAGGAGACATCGGTTCGATCCCTGGTCCCGCAGGAGTCCACATGCTAAGGGGCAACTAAGTCCATGTGCCATAACTACTGAAGCCCACGCACCTAGAGTCCAGGCTCCACAAGAAAATAAGTCGCTGTAATGAGAAGGCCAACTAGACTGGCCCCTGCTTGCCACAATTAGAGAAAGCCCACACATAGCAATGGAGACCCAACCCAGCCACAATAAATAAAATTTAAAAAGAAATCACTGCTTCTTACCTGGATTATGGCCTTATAATATTTAACAATCATTCAGTTACCTGCTATAACCACCTATGATTCACCCTGTGTACTTAAAACCATATTCAAAAAATCAAATTTGATTTTGTCCTCAGCATCATCTCTAATGCCCTTTGTGACTTTGCCTCTACCTACATTTCCAGGTTTATCTCTTGCGACTCTTTCTGTCTACTTCATGTTGCCTCAGTACAATATTACTTCTCTAAGACATGGTGCTATTTCATATCCTGCTGTTTATAGATTGGGTTTTGATTATCAGAAAAGTCTCTTTTCACCCAGGTGAACTTTAGCCTCGATTGAAAATTGGACCCAATAACTCCTCTTCCAGAAACTCATTCCCATATGTTCACAGAGCATTAGGTCATGTCTCTCATGCTACCAGTAGGCAGCAAGCATGCCCTATCTTAAAGACTGCTTACAGTTCTTTTTTCAATTCAGTACTTACTGTGGAGCTTGGTACCTACTAGGTACATATTAAATTTATCTTGAATAAGTTAATAAAAAATAAATGAGTTTCTCTTAGAATTAATCTTGATCAGCCCATTATAGCAGTTTCCAGTGAAACCTTTGTTCTATCTCTTGACTCAGGTCCAAAATCCAAAGTCCCCTCATCTCAGCTTTTGTGGCAGTGATGCTGTTTTGTTATCTGTTACAGATATCAAATGAGCAGCTTCAAATCAAAAGTGACATGAGAACTCTTAATGAAAGTGGCGAAAGAATACAAGAAATCAATTAGAAGCATGTTAGTGATCTCGATGTATCAGGCCCTGCTAACTCTACCATAGAGTATATGACTCTACTCCCAGTTTCAAAGAAGAGGATGAACTTTTGTAAAAGCAAGGACTCTACTGAGGTCAATATCTATGGAAATTTCATTATAAGAAAGTCCAGAACTAGTTCTCTCAGTTTATATAACCTGGAATTCAGTGACCTTAATTATTGATTATTTCACAACTCAAAGACAAGATGATGCCATTTTTAAAAGTGCTCACAGATAGATTTGTCCACTGGTGGAAAGCATGTTCAGCTATGAAGTAGCATTGATTTTTGGCATTATTGCTTAAATAATCTTAGCTAATAGAGAAAGCTGTGTTATTTTTGTACAAGTGCTATGATTTTATATTAAGGTTATGTTCCTTGTATGTTGCTGTGGTTAAATGCTGCAGTGATTTAGGCTGAGGTTTAGTTGCTAAAGAAATAAAAGATTTCCATATGTCAGCTGGTGCTCTGTGATGACCTAGAGGAGTGGGGATGGAGGGGAGGGTGGAGAGAGAGTGGTTTAAGAGGGAAGGGACACATGTATACTTATGGCTGATTCACAACATTGTAAATCAAGTGTCCTCCAATCAAACGTAATTTTTTAAAAATATGCTGTAGAAAAGAAATAAAAGACTTAGACACAGTACAGTTGACCCTTGAACAACACAACTTGGAACTCTGTGTGTGTGTGTGTGTGTGAGCCCGCGCTTAGTCAGTCATATCCGACCCTGTGACCCCATGGACTGTAGTCTGCCAGGCTCCTCTGTCTATGGGATTCTCCAGACAAGAATAATGCAGTGGTCTTGCCATGACCTCCACCAGGGGATCTTCCTGACCCAGGAAATGAACCGTGAACTCCTTGTGGCTCAGCTGGTAAACAATCCGCCTTTAACACAGGAGGCCTGGATTCAATCCCTGGGTTGGGAAGGTCCCCTGGAGAAGGGAAAGGCTACCCACTCCAGTATTCTGGCCTGGAGAATTCTATGAACTGTACAGCCCATGGGGTCGCAAAGAATTGGACATGGCTGAGCGACTTTCACTTTCACTCCTTCATTGAAGGGGATTCTCTACCAGCTGAGCTACCCAGGAGCTGTATGAGTCTACTAGTACACATTTTTTTTTTCCAATAGTAAATATTATTATATGTTACCACAGGATCCAAGGTTGGTATCCATGGGACTTGGAATGTGGATAAGGAGAAAACCATTAATATGAAGAACCAACTATAAATTAAACCCAGGTTTTCAATTTCATAGAGGTTAGCAACCCCTAGCCCCTGGGTTGTTCAATGGCAAGCTGCACTTGTTCTGCTATATCCACTGTAATCCAGTTCTTCAAGATAGAAATGTACTGCAGCTAAACAAAATTCAACCTTTACTATATTTCATAGTACTTCTATTCCAAATTCTCTCAATTGATGAACAAATAACAATGGATAATACAAATCACCTGATCTCAGTTTATTAATCTATGTAATGGAAGGTTTGGAATAGATGCCTATAGATTCCAGGATACAAACACATGTTGTAACTCAAGACCAAAAAAAAAAAAAAAAAAACTGATTAAATTGATAGACAGTCAATGAGATTAAACTGTTATGGGTCTATCAACTTTATTTTATTTCACCTAAGTTTCTATCAAATGGTCACTTCATATAAGTTTCTCTCCTGAGAATGGAAACTAAGATTTTAATTTGAAAAGCTATATTAATCTTTCTTATGGTAATGCGTTTTCATTTAGAAAAAAATCTTCAGAAGTTGGACATGAGTTTTAAAACTCACCAAAATAGAAAAATAACTTATGCATTATCACTGCTTTATAGAATAATGGTCTGCTTGTTAACCACTTTGAACTTTTCAGAGTAATACATAGAAAGATAAAAACAAATTTATCACTAAACCATAATTTTAATGCATACTATATGGAACACTGAACTTAAGTTATTAGCTTCACAATGTGTTCTGATAATTTAGAGGCATTCCTGTTACTTAAACTGATACAATTTGATGCTACTTTATGATACATGCTTGATGACAAAACTATAACTTTGTCATTATTTCCAAATAAAAGCTATATCTCTTAATTCACTTATAATTCTATTATTTTTCATGAGATTTCTCCTATTATGTTAAATTATTCCTTTGGAATATTTTGGTGAATATATTACTATATGGAATTGTTCATATATAGTATTTTTAAAAAAAGCTTTCAAGTTGTAAGCCAGCCATAAAATATAGTGCAGATTAAAAGACAAAAAAGGATTAAAAGTCTAAGAGAAAGTGAGTTATAGCTATATGGGGTTACTCATGAATTTATTTTATGATCTAGCTGAAGAGACAGAAAAGAGACCAAATGAAAAGTGGGCAGACAGCATGAGATGGTGCTCCAGAAGCACAAGAATATTCAGAATATTATAGTCATGAATTCAACTCATATTTGATTTAAAAGGTAGATTGAAAACTTGGTGAAGGGCAATTTTGCTTGGTACAATTACAAATTATGGGTTCCTGATATTATAAAAGAAGCTGTGAGAAGATAAATTTCAGGAAAGGGTTTGATGTCCTTGCTTGGGAATATTTAGCAGCTGGCCGGAAAGTCCACTAGCAAACCACTTCTTAATGCATGAAGGGGTGAGATTCAGATCCAAGTTCTCCTCTTCCTCCTTTAGAGCACTAAGCCTAGTTCCAAACTCAGTAGAAGTTTACATGTCTTTGAAGGTTTGGAGTTATGTCCATTCTCTAAATCTACCCAACTGAGAAGTCATGAGTCAAAGAAATGTATATGTCTTACTGCTGTGGTCTCTCCCTTATTGTCTTGTCTATAGGAATTGACAGTTTCCCCCACCCCGCCCCTCGGAGTCAGGCCCAGGAGCGTGGCTTTTTTGTAATCTGTGACTTTAGGGCTACGGTTTATCTATTTATTAGGCTCATTCTCCAGTTGGGTTTCTCTACATATATTGCTTTTATTTTATTTTTTCTCTTTTTGTCCTGATTTTTCTTGATCCCCAGGAATCCACTTCCTGTAAAATCCAAATAATAGAATGCAGGGCCCTAGTAGACCCCATTTTTAGAATTTTCCATCTAAGACAGAAAGCTTCAACATCTCACAACCTCTATTTCTTAGCTCTGAACGGTGAGATGTTGCACTGAGGTGATGCCTTGAGTCTTACATAATGTCCAAAGAACAGAAACCCAAGAATCCCAACCCACTAATAGAGTGATTAAAGCTAAACACCAGGGCATCTCTCAAATATGCTCTAGGGAAAAAATAAATTAACCAGTTTTTCATTTATTGAGCAATCAGTTAGATGACTGTTATTATGGCAGCTAATACTACACTAGGTACTGAGAATGTAAGAAATTTTAAAAAGCAAAAACAAAAGAAAACCCTGCTCTTAAAAAATAGTTTTCAAAGCACTTAAGCTTACTTTATATTTTTTCTTTTGTGGAACTCAGAAAATTATACTCATCTGCAGCTCCCTCTTCTTTCTAAAAAAAACGTTCAAGTACAACAAATATATATTGGACAGTCACAGTGTATCAAATACTGACCAAAAGATTTTCTGTGTATTATTTCACTTAAGGCTTGAAACCATCCTACCTCCTATAATTAACTCCATTTTTACAAATGATAAAGTACTGCTTGGGCTTCCCTGATGGCTTAGATAGTAAAGAATCTGCCTGTAATGTGAGAGATATGGATTCAATCCCTGGGTCAGGAAGATACCCTGGTGAAGGGCATGGCAATCCACTCCTATATGCTTGCCTGGAAAATACCATGGTCAGAGGAGTCTGGCAGGCTACAGTCCATGGGGTTGCAAAGAGTTGAACATGACTGAGGGACTAAGCGCAGAGTACTGCTTGCTCCTTGGAAAAAAAGCTATGACAAACCTAGCCAGCATATTAAAAAGCTGAGACATTTCTTTTCCAACAAAGGTCCTCATAGTCAAAGTTATGGTTTCTCCAAAGTCATATATACAGATGTGAGAGTTGGACCATAAAGAAGGCTGAGCACTGAAGAACTGAAGCTTTCGAACTATGGTGTTGGAGAAGACTCTTAAGATCCTCTTGGACAGCATGGAGATCAAACCATTAATCCTAAAGGAAATCAACCCTGAATATTTATTGAAAGGACTGATGCTGAAGCTGAAGCTCCAGTACTTTGGCCACCTGATGCGAAGAACCAACTCATTGGAAAATATTCTGATGTTGAGAGAGATTGAGGGCAGGAGGAGAAGGAGGGTGACAGATGATGAAATATTTGGATGCCATCATTGACTCAATGAACATGAGTTTGAGCAAACTCTGGGAGATAGTGAATGGCAGGGAAGCCTGATGTGCTACAGTCCATGGGCTTACAAAAATTCAGACATGTTGAGTGACTGAACAACTTAAAAGTACTCTTGGTATTCTGTGGAGCTGGGAAAACTCTGGCTGTTGATAACAAAGACTTTGCCCTTAGCCACTCCCCTGCATCACTTCCAGGACACAGGAATTTTGTAAAGTGACTGAGCTTTTCCATTTTTCTTGGCTTTACTTGATACAACTTTCTTTTCTTTTCTTTTCTTTTTTTTTAATCTGGAATTGAGATTACTTGTTTTAATGTTTGTATTTTCCTAAGATATTTTAATACCTTCAGCTTTGTTATTCTTTCTTAAGATTGCTTTGGCTATTCTGATTTTTTTTTTTTTGCAGTTCAAAATGAATTTTAGAATTGTTTTTGTCTATTTCTGTAAAAACTACTATTGGGATTTTGATAAAAGTTACATTGAATCTGTAGATCACTTTGGGTAGTATGGCCATTCTAACAATATTAAATCTTCCATTCCCTGAATGTGAATGTCTTTCCATTTATTGGTGTCTATTTCTTTCATCAGTGTTTTATAGTTTTCAAGATACAAGTCTTTTAGCTACATTGTTATTACCAAGTATTTTACTCTTTTTGATAGTATTGTAAATGCAATTATTTTCTTAATTTCTTTTTTTTATAGTTTGCTGTTAGTGATAGAAATGAAACTAATTTTTGTATGTTGATTTTGTTTCCTGCTGTTTTACTGAATTCATTCACTAATTTTAATAATTTGGAGGGGCATCTTTAGGGTTCTCTACAAATAAAATTATGCCATCTGCAAACAGAAATTATTTTACTTTTTCCTTTCAGCTTTGAATATCTTTTTTTCCCTTCTTTGTTTCCCCTTTTTTCTTTTCCTATTTGTTCAGGCTAGAATTTCTAATATGATGTTGAATAGAAATTTTCAAAAGTGGATATTCTTGCCTTCATCCCAATCTTAAAAAAAAAATAAAAAAGCGTTCAGTTTTTCACCATTCAGTATGATGTTAGCTATAAGCTTCATTCTTTCATTTCAAAATAACAGTATAGGTCACTGGAACATAAAAGAGAGCCCAGAAATAAATCTATGCATATAAAGTCAACTGGTCTATGATAAGGGATACAAGAATACACAATGGGAAAAGGACAATCTCTTCAACAAATGATACTGGGGAAACTGGATATCCACAGCAAAATGAAATAAAATTGGACTGGACTTATTACATACACAATAATTAATTCAAAATGGATTAAAGGCTTAAGTGTTAACACTTGAAACTGTAATAAAAACATAGGGAAAATCTTCATGACATAAGTGTAAGCAAAGATTTTTTGAATATGACCCCCAAAACACAAATAATGAAAGGAAAAATAGACAAATGAGACTATATAGAGCAAGAAATCTTCTGCACAGCAAAGTAAACAATTGACAGAGTGAAAAGACAACCATAGAATAGAAAAAGAAAAAGAAGTTGCAAACTATATATTGGATAAAAGGTTATTATCCAACATACTTAAAAAAAAAAATCTCTTACAACTTAACAGCACATACAAAAAAGATAAGAAAATAGGCCAACAGGCAATTTGATCTTAAAAATGGGCAAAGAATTTGAATAGACATTTTTCCAAAAAGTACATACAAATGTCCAACAGTTATACAAAAAGATACTCAGTATAAATTTATCAACTTGGACATGGAAATCAGAGCCAAAATGAGATATCACTTCATACCTATTAGAATGGTGATTACTTTTTTTTTTTTTTTAAGTACAGGTAGTTGATGATGTGGAGAAATTGTAAACTTTATCCCTTGTTCATGTTTGTGGGAAAGCAATATGATGGAAATGTAAAATGGTGCTATAGAAATAGCATGGAAACTTCTCAAAACTATAAAAACAGAACTACTACATTATAGACCAAGGCCACTTGGGGGTATACATCCAAAAGAACTGAAATTGAGTTCTCAAAGGGATATCCACACTTCCATGTTCATTGTAGCATTATTCACAACAGGAAAGATATAGAAACAACTTGAATGTCCATTGACAGATGACTGGATGAAGGAAACATGAAATATACACACAGTGAAATATTATTAAGGCTTTAAAAAAGGAAGAAAATCTTTACATATTCAACACCACTGATGAATCTGGAGAACATTATGCTAAATGAAATAAGACAGTCACAGGGCAAATACTGCATGATTCCACTTATGTGAGGTATAAAAATAGTCAAACTGAAAAACAAAGTAGTATATTGGTTGCCAGTAGTCCATTTGAGTTGGACTATAAAGAAAGCTGAGCATAAGAATTGATGCTTTTGAACTGTGGTGTTGGAGAAGACTCTTGAGAGTCCCTTGGACTGCAAGGAGATCCAACCAGTCCATCCTAAAGGAAATCAGTCCTGGGTGTTCATTGGAAGGACTGATGTTGAAGCTGAAGCTCCAATACTTTGGCCACCTGATGCAAAGAACTGACTCATTCGAAAAGACCCTGATGCTGGGAAAGATTGAGGGCAGGAGGGGAAGGGGACAACAGAGGATGAGACGGTTGGATGGCATCACCGACTCAATGGACATGAGTTTGGGTAAACTCTGGGAGTTGGTGATGGACAGGGAGGCCTGGCATGCTGCAGTTTGTGGGGTCGCAAAGAGTCAGACATGACTGAGTAACTGAACTGAACTGAACTGATATTGGTTGCCAGGGGCCGGGGAGAGGGAGAATGGGGTGTTGCTGTCCAACGATTACAAAGTTTCAGTTTTACCAGATGAACAAATTCTAGAGAACTGCTGTACCACATTCTGTCTATAGTTACTATATTGTCCACTTAAAATTTTAGAAAGACATATCTCATGTATGTTACATTCTCATTACAATAAAAGAAAAAAATTATATTATACTTTTTTAAATTCAAGTAGTCAATAGTCTATTTTGTTGTGTCGCCAGCATTGGTGGCTCAGATGGTAAAGAATCTGCCTGCAATGCAGGAAGCCCTGATTCAATCCCTAGGTTGGAAAGATCCCCTGGAGAAGGGAATGGCTACCCACTCCAGTAGTCTTGCCTGGAGAATTCTATGAACAGACAAGTCTGGTGGGCTATGTTCTACAGAGTCTCAAAGAAATGGACTATACTGAGTAACTAACACTTTTTCAAGAATACATAGGAGATATGTCCATTGCGGCTTAGATTTATTTATTTTAATCTTATTATTTAAAAGTCTAGCACCATTGAATCCCATGTGTTCACATTCAGGAAAACTGGAAATTAATCTTATATATAAACCTCAATTAATGAGGCATTTTGATACTTCACAATTTATTGATTTGAAAACTGAAGATGAATAGTGTCTTATGGAAACTGAAAATAGATTATAAAAAATAGATTACAAAGCAACATTTGTAAGATTATAGCAAACAATATCACCAATATCTAATTAAGAAGCAATGTCTGGATTTCAGCATTACATTTTTAGTACCAGACAGTTATTTTCAGTGGATTTTTTGTTGTTGTTGTTCATGTCATTATAAATTAGTAACTGATACATCATGCTGATTCTTCCATTACTGGAAATCACACAGTATTTATTCTTAAGTCAAGATGTTTGTGTTATCCATGCAATTTGCTCTGAAAAGAAGTGAAAGTCTCTCAGTCGTGTTGGACTGTTTGCGACCCCATGGACTGTATAGTCCGTGGAATTCTCCAGGCCAGTATACTGGAGTGGGTAGCCATTCCCTTCTTTCCAATTCTGGGATGGAACCCAGGTCTCCCGCACTGCTGACAGATTCTTTACCAGCTGAGCCACAAGGGAAGTCAGAGAATACCGGAGTGGGTAGCCTAACCCTTCTCCAGTGGACCTTCCCCACCCAGGAATCAAACTGCAGGCAATTCTTTACCAACTGAGCTATCAGGGGAAGCCCTACATTTACAGAGACATATACAAAGATCATGTGGAGCAATTTTGGAAATAATAAAAAAGATGCATTATTATTATTATTACTTTATCAATGTTTTCAGTTAAATTTTTGATGAAGAAGTCATAAGTCATTTGAACCAGAAATAGACAGCCTGCATTGTTTTCACATTTTGGCAGGTCTTCCCATTATACTTCAACTACTATACTGAGTTGCTAACTTTCTATAGAGCTATATGTTTGACAGAATTCTGTTTTCATTAAAATACAGTGAAGTTGCTCAGTCATGTCCGACTCTTTGTTACCCTATGGACTGTAGCCTACCAGGCTCCTCCATCCATGGAATTTTTCAGGCGAGAGTACTAGAGTGGGTTGCCATTTCCTTCTCCAGGGGATCTTCCTGACCCAAGGATCGAACCCAGTTCTCCTGCATTGTAGACAGATGCTTTACCATCTGAGCCACCAGGAAAGCCCTTACTTAAATATAGTTTCATCTAATTTTTGCAACTACCCTATAAAGTAACAGCTAATTATAAAAAGCTTTGTTCTAAGCACTTCTCTTATATTAGTGCATTTAATCCTCACAACAATCTTGTGAGAAATTATCATCTGCTTTTTACAGGTGATGAAACTAAGGCAACAAGAGTTTATGTCATTCGCCCATAGGTGAACACCTTTAGAGCTAGCTCATGATTCAGTCTTCTGATTCCTCAGCCGCTGTTTGAATACCCTTTTAGGTCTCATCAAAACAGTTATATGCAGATGAATTGGGATGGTTAGCCAGAAACATGATGTTTAGTTTCAGACTGGTTCACTCTTACAACAAAAGATTCATGCAAGCTCCCCAATATATGTTCAAACACAATTGTGGGTAGCAAATTTGAACCCATGGCCTAGATATAATTTCATGTTTCATCATTCTGAATTACAGTTACATCTCAGTATGTCTTGTGCATTGATTTATAAGGCTGTCCCTGGTTGTTCAGGGGTAAAGAGTCCACCTGTCAAGCAGGAGACATGGGTTCAATCTCTGAATCTGGAAGATTCCCTGAAGGAGGAAATGGCAACCCACCCTAATATTCTTGCCTAGGAAATCCCATGGACAAAGGATCCCGGCCAGTACAGTCCATGGTGTTGCAAGAATCAGACACGACTGAGCAATTATACAGTTACAGCAACTGATTTAAATATGTAAATTATAAACATAGCATAGCTTATCAAAGAATAACTTACTATGGCTAAAAGTAATAATCCCTAGCCCAATTGTTACATTTTCTTTATATGAATGTTTTTGTTTTTTATAGGATTTTAAATGTATTTTTTCTTTACACTATTTTTCTTTACTACACCATCAGGACCTTCCAAATATCCCAAAGTTGCATCAGTATCAGTATGCTATTAAATTCTTATTTTGTTAATTGGTTTTTCCCACTGTCTTCCCATCTACCTGCTTTCCTACACTGCTTGACCGGATGGATAGCTCTGAAGTCTCCATGTCATGTTTAACTCTTTCTTGGGCTAGTTCCTTATTTTTGGAGAGGAGATTCTAGTACGACTTTCATACGTGTATTGGGAGTGTTTATTGTATATGTACTTCCTTGAATTTAATCAGTAATTCTTGGTTGGAAATCACCTTTCTTTATAACACAAAATCCATTGCTTCATTGACTCCTTAGCATCCATCCTGTTTTCATGCTGCTCCTGAGAAGACTAATGTAATTCTGATTATCCACTTAAAGTGAATTATTTGCTTATTCTCTTCTTTTTATTTTCATTCATGTGTGTGCATGTATGTTTCTTTTCCTCTTTTGAAATTTTGGGATTTTCTCTTAATCATTGTCATTCTAATATTTTTGTCTCTTTTTTTGGTTCATTATTTGGGGTGTTCAATGGGTGAAAAATTTCAACTTCCTGCTCATATCTGTAGATTATATTCCTTTTATATACTATTTCTTTCATAATTGTCTAAATTTCTCTCAGTTTTATCTTTCTAGAACTGTTATTCTTAGATCCTCTGCATTGATGATTTTCCATATTTCTTTCTCACATTAAAAACATAGATGTTTTGTTGTATTTCCTTGGAAAATGTCTCAGTTTTTTTTCATTAAATGTGTCTCCAAATAACTCATAAGACAAAATCTTCTTTCTTCCTCTTTTAAGGGTTTTGTGTTGCAGTCTTCTTAAAATGTATGTTGATCTTTGATTCTGGTTCATCGTTTAAGATGTAACAATAAAATCATTTTGATGGCTCTCTCTGTGGGGTCAGAATACGTTTATTTAGGGAAGAGCCTTCTAATCCATGCGCCATGGACTAACAGTGTGCTGTAAAGGTATCACAAGTTTAGCATGGATTTGCCTCTACCCATGAAGCAGCAAGATACAAGTATGCGGTCACCTTTGCCTCGGAGCCAATAATTTCCTCCAGTGTTCAGTGGAAATGTTCTTGTTATCTATATTTGTTTCTGCATACAATATTTTATTAATATCAATATTTATGCAATCAAATGTGATAGGAAAAGGGTGTGTGTGTGCTAAGTTATTTCAGTGGTGTCTGGACTCTGTGCGACCATACTGACTGTAGTCCGCCAGGCTCCTCTGTGCATGGGATTCTCCAGGCAAGAATACTGGAGTGGGTTGCCATGCCCTCCTCCTGGAGATCTTCCCAACCCAGGGGCTGAACCCACTTCTCTTATCTCTTTCACGTTGGCAGGCAGTTTCTTTACTGCTAGCACCTCCTTGGAAACTCATTTAGATCTTAAGCAACAATTATTAATACCACTGAAACATTTAGGTTTTCATAATTAGTCATACAAAGTAACTGATGAAATAAAGGATGTTCTATGTCTGTGTTCATGTATGCAAGTTTTTAAAGAAATCTATCCAACTATGTATCCACCAATATCCATGTATCCATCAATCTATAATTCAGGAAATGTCCTAATATCTCTAAGCTCTGTTTTCTTATCCTAAAAATATTAATAATTAAAAGTATGTATCTCCAGAAGTTATCTTCAGTTAAAAATGAAAATCAAAGGAAGAGAGAAGCTAAGATGTCTTTCAGTGCTCATACATCAAATAACAGGTAAAGCTGAATTTATTGTTTATTTATATTTTAAATATAGACTTTTTTACTCAATCACTGGAGATTCTGGGATCCATATTTTTATATCTCCCTGTTACATTTTTGATTATTTAGGAACTTGATGCACCCCCCAAAAATAGCAAAATGTTTATTCCATTTTATGTATGTTATATTCTCTGACTTTGAGAAGTTTGCAATCAAAGTGTAAGATGCACAAAGCAGTTAGAACAATAGACCAGACAGAACATAACTTTATGACAATCATAAACTTATGAAAAATATGTTTATGAAAAATATGAAAAATAAAAATAGTTTGAAGAGATTGATCTACATCTTTAGAGTAGTTGAGAGAAACGTTGGTGGTGCATATGTGACTGAATTTTGAGTTTTAATAATGGGTTTAGAGGAAAAAATTATTGGAAGGAAGCTATCCAAGTGATAAAAGTGGTATAAAAGAATACCAGAAAGCAGAAATGAGCATGCCCCCCAAATCCACAAGATAATTGTTCAGCAAATAGTATGAGTTGTATTATGAAGAAAAAATGACAACAAAATGAATAAGGTCAGAATGTGGGTTATAATCTCCCTCAAGGCCCTCATCAACACATTTAACAGAAGTTTCTTGAGAGTGCCCCATAACCCTCAAACTGTTCATGTGACTTTTGTTCATGTTAAAGACAAAATAGCTTTTAAGATTTGCAGAAGGCAATGTTAAAAGGATTTCTTCTATCACAATACAAAATATTTAACTATCAACAATGAAATTTTCTAACTACTTAGAATATTATTATTACAAAGCTGTTGTTCAGTCTCTAAGTCATGTCTGACTCTTTGTGACCCTATGGACTGCAGCATACCAGGTTTCCCTGTCCTTCCCTATCTCCCAGAGTTTGCTCAAACTCATATCCATTGTGTTGGTGATGCCATCCAACCATCACATGATCTCATTAAGAATTTCAACTATTTTATTTCTCTATTTTTTTAATTCCCAATTTACTGGCTGTAGACCACCAGCATTTAAGATAGTAGGCAGGCCGATTATGGAAAAGATGACTGACAGACCATCACCCTTTCTCTGCATGATCATCAGTGATAACACGAAACACTGCTGGTGTTTGAGAGATCTTCAATCATTTAAAAACTGACCTCCTGTGATATTCATCAAGTTAACCCCATTCTGCTCTCTGGAGACACTAAAGATCTGTAGCTTACGTGTGAGTGAGTGAAATGAAAGTTGCTCAGTCATGTCCAACTCTGTGTGACCCCATGGACTATACAGTCCATGGAATTCTCCAGGCAAGAATACTGGAGTGGGTAGCCTTTCCCTTCTCCAGGGAATCTTTCCAACCCAGGGATGGAACCCAGGTCTCCCGCATTGTGGGTAGATTCTTTACCAGCTGAACCACAAAGGAAGCCCATAGCTTACACGATGAGCTTCATACATTGGAAGCTAGCTGTCATGTTCCTCCATATTGGTTCTACTTTTCTTCCAGCTGAATACTCTATACCATTCAGTTATTTCTTGTATAGCATGGCTTTTCACCATGTCCTTGTTTTGCTTCTCCTGGTCTCTCCAGAACTGCTAATTGTCATTCCTGGCACTCAGAAATTAATTTTTGAGTTGTAGAAAAATCAGTACCAGGCTTCCCTGGTCATTTAGCATAAGAAGAAAAAAAATCTGCCTGCCAATACAGGAGATACAGGTTTGACCCCTGACCCACGAAGATCCCACATGTCACAGAGCAGCTAAGCCCATGTGCCACAACTACTGAGCCTGTGCTCTGGAGCCCAGGCGCTACAACTACTGAACCCACATGTCACAACTATTGAAACCCACACACCCTAGAGTCTGTGACCTGCAACAAGAGAAGCCACAGCGATGAGAAGTCTGAGCACCACAAATAGAGAGTAGCCCCTGCTTGCTGCAACTTGAGAAAAGCCAAAGAAGACCAGCACAACCAAAAAGAATAAATACATAAAATTAATATTAAAAAAAAAAAAAAAAAGAAAAGTCTGTGCCTAGTTGTGTGAGACTATAGTTCGTATTAATTTAATCAGAACATGCATCAGAACATTAGGTAACTACTTGTATTGTTGGGCACAGGAAGTAGGAATAAAGCTTCACTTGGCTCCATGCTGGGAGTAGATGGCATAAGCAGAAACTGCCAAATCCAGTCTTTCTTCTTTTAGCCCCAGGCTATCTTTCAACTATTTTCTATTAGCATTAAATCATTTAATTGAGCACGCCTTCTACATAAAATGCCTGAGGGTGCAAGATAAAAAAAAAAAAAAAACAGATACATTTAAGAGAGTCTTAAAAGAGGGCTGTATTAGCCAAGTTTGAGGCTATAACACTGGAGTAGGAAATGTCAACCCACTCCAGTATTCTTGCCTGAAAAATTCCACGGACAGAGGAGCCTGGCAGGCTACAGTGCAAGGGGTCACAAAGAGCCGGACAGGACTGAGCGACTGAGCACACATTCACAGGGCCATAATGTGCGGGCAAATATTTGGTTACAATAAATGCAAAGCTTAAGTTCTGAAGTGATGTTAACCTACTTGCATAGAGGATCTGAAAAAGAGAGGGCCTGCTTTCCTTTCTTTTTTCTCCTATAATTTAGTTTAATGTAAATTCAGATTATTAAATATTTATTTCTTTAAATGAAATATGGAGATTTCTTTGCTTTCAAGCTTTAAGGAGCTAGTTATTAGTTAATTGAGAACACCTGATGGTTAGCTCAACACTAATATAATTTACTAATGCCAGGAGACAGCACTTCCATCTAGAAAATAATGTACATTTTTTAATCTAAATACAGAAGTAATACATCTTTATAGAAATTAAATTCAGCTATAATCCCAATATCTAGGAGCTGTTTATGATAATACTTTTCTAGGTTTTATTGTCATTTCCCCACAGATTTAAGTGAATTGATAAATACTGAAATTGTCCTGTGTGTTTGCTAAGTTGCTTCAGTTGTGTGAAGCAGTGTGAAGTTGTGTGAAGTTGTGTGAAGCACCTCAGGAGTGAGATGCCATTTCCTTCTCCAGGGGATCTTCCCAACCAAGGGATGGAACCCACGTCTCTTATGTCTCTTGCATTGGTAGGCAGGTTCTTTACCATTAGAGCTGCCTGGGAAACCCATATGCTACCCATAATATATTATAACCCACTTTTTAAAATTTAATAATATATAGTGCAAACCATTCAGTTTTTAAATATTACTGACATACTATTAATAAATACACAGTATTTCATCAAATGAGTTATCCCACTATTTTTTAAAAACTAATCCATCATTAATGTCATTTAGTTTATTTCTTACTTTTACCATTATAAGGAAGGGCACAATGTATATCCTTGCATATATAAATGAGTGCATATTGGAGAATTAATTTATTCTTAAATAAGTATTTAAAATAGAAAAGAATATCTCATTATATCTATGTATCTTATCCATATCTGATCTAATAAGAAATGGAATATATTTAAGATGCTACTAATGTATTTAATTAGGAAGTTCAATATGCCTCATTGTACGTAATATTTTTATAAATATTTTATATTTTATAATGATTAAAATTTTTATATATGATTTTTTATAAAACCATTATTTTTCACTTTGTTATTAAAGAACTATTTGAAATAAAGATTTTAGTTAAAAAATAGTATTAGATCAACAAAAGTACTTAGTTTTATAAAGGTACTAATTTCTGAACCCCAAAGTGTATAAGAGACATTTTTCTTTAAGTAGTAATGTAACTGAGCTTAACAAAGTGGGCATGGGGAGGTCTGGCTTCTGGCTCACAGCAGAGGAGCATTGCAATTTCATCAGGAGGCCCCCAGGCTCTGAGCATATTCCCCTCCCTGTCACAGCAGGTTTTAGCAAAGCTGTAGTTGCTGCACCTGTAACCAGACAGGTCAACATCACATTTCCGGGGCTTATCTTTAGAAAGAAAAATATTACCAGTAATATGCTGTGAAGCTAGACTCTTGAAGCTACTTTTACACAGTCATGTGAAACAAAATATTTTACCCAAAGCAGCCTCTTTCTTGTCTAGGTATCCAACATATGTGCAGCCTTGATAACACACATCATCACTGTGTTGAATGTTGAACAAAATCAGGAAGGAATATTTTTCTGCTCTTTTGCATTCAAGACATCGCAAAATACACATTTTTTTTTTCCGTTTTATCTTTCTGATGTAAGAAGTAACCAAATCCATAAATGTAATACCACTGGTTTTCTAAACAGATGATAAAAAACAGCTGCCTTTGTCTACAATCCCTTTTTGTGCTGGCATTGGAAGCCGGAGTTACTTTTCTAAGCATATCAGTTATCAACAACTGGCAAGATTTGACTTTTGTGGGTCATGGAATGCAGTAAAGTATCAGGTATAGTCTGAGACACTTCCTTTATAATACAAACTATATTTGATCAGCAAAACATAAATCTCAGAGCTTCCTTCTATGTTTCAGGAAATATAGGAAGGGAGTTTAAATGATTGATGCTTAAATTAATCAATTCCAGACATAGTGTCCTATTTTTAGCTTTGTTAAATTATGGTAAGCACTCTCACTTTGTGTGTGTGTGTGGGGGGGTATTGTGTGCACTTATTTCTATTTTAAAATCTAAACAACTGTTTTGCTCTAGCTGTTAAGATTTACTTCCCTCACTAATCTCCCATGTCAGGCACGTTACCCAACACAGCACTCACCACAAATATTTAATTAATCGTTACTTAAATGACTGAATAACTGTTCGTGAGTGAAACTTTTGAATAAATGTGCAAAGTCAATTATTTGGTATAATTCTTAAGGGCAAATAAGAGTAAAAAAAACCTGCATTCTTACTTTCAAATAATCATTTGGGTAAGTAAGGATTTCAGTTGGTGTATTTCTCATGTGCTCTGGGCATTCTAATGCACACTGGACATCAAACTCAGTGGAGAAGGGTAAAAAAATTAGTATGTGTTTTTAATATGTGTTTTATATTTATTTATTTGCATTTTTATATGTTAAATATGAGTGTGTTCCACACCCACTTTGTTGTTGTTTAGTCCCTCAGTTGTGTCTGACTCTGTGACTCAATGGACTGCAGCATGCCAGGCTTCTCTGTCCTTCATTATCCCCCAGAGTTTGCTCAAACTCATACCCATGGAGTGGATGATGACCTACAACTATCTCATCCTCTATCCTTCACCTTCTCCTCATGCCCTCAACCTTTCCCAGCATCAGAATCTTTTCCAATGACACGGCTCTTCATGTCAGGTGACCAAAGTACTGGAGCTTCAGATCCACACCCATTAAAGCACAGTTATAGAGATAAAAGTTCCTCAATATATGTAGACTGAGCAACAGAGATGCCCATAAAGTACAAGACTGTTTGTGATCCCTTACATATTTGAAAAGTAGAATAGCTCAATCAAGTCTGTTTTATAAGACTATATCAAAAGTACAAGGATATTGTCAAGCATACTTTGTGATGTAGATGTAAATATCAATATTTAGAAACATGTATAAATAGAAAATTGAAAGTAAAAAAATTAAATTTAATACAGTTTTATACTAAAGAAACATAACAAAATTAAAAAAAAAAAGCAAGATGAAGAGGGAAAAATCTAACTTTTTACACTTGGCTTAAATTAAGTGTTGTCGGTGTTATCCAAATGAGGTAAATATTATGTCTTCATAGATTGTAGACTGGAATTTCAGTTAGTGATGACATTAAGCCCAAACATAAACTATCAATATACCAAAAACACCTTCCCAAAAGAATAGCCCACCACGTGATATATGTAAGTTGCTTACATATATTATAATTGCAAAGCATTATTGTATATAATTACATACATATATTGCAATTTCAATGTATATTTCTAGACTAAGAATAAGATCTCATTCATTTTACCGTCACTATACTATTTGTGATAAACTAGGAGAAAATTAAGAGTTCCAAAAAACACTGTCAGGTGTTTGATATTAAATTCCAATCTCTTTTACACCTAAAACAAAACCAACTTACAGAATTTTCAGGCCCAATCCTACTTTTGGAAAATCAAACAAGAAATATTAATACTGTATCCATTATAGACTTGGGATTTTTAAGCTAGAAGTTACTTAAAATATCTCTTTACCTTCCACTTTTTGAAATCAAGACAATAGACAGAAAATGTTTAATGAATTATACTATCAGAGTTGGGAGAAAACTTAAGTCCCTCTGTTACCAAGGCAGTGCTCTTTCCTCTGCCCAACATTAAAGAACATCTTCACTCCACCAACATTTCTTACATAGGCAAATATGAAGGCACATAAATGATTTGACTAGTGAGACAAACACAATTAAATTAATACACATTTGCCTCCTTTTCTGGGGCTCTTTTTCATAGTAAATAACACTCCGCAAGGCCTCTCCACAGGCTAAATGATGATCAGAAGTCAAACTTTGGATTGAGTCACCTATAATATATTTGGAGGTGGTCAAAGTAGCTGAATTTATCTCTGCATGGGACAGTAAAAGTTTTCTTCAAGGAAATCGATATGGTCTACAGTTTCTATGGTTGCAGTTTCTATTTTTACTTAATTCGTCTTGCTAAATGTGCCTTATCAATTATTTTGAAACCAGGCAAGAGTGTGTGGCTAGATCAAATCAAAACTTCAAAAGAAGGGAGGAAGGAAGGAAGGACCAAAGAGTAAACTAGGAAAAAACTCAAAATTTATTCTTAATTGATGGCTACTAATTTGAGTTCCTTTGGACTTGTTCCAACTCTGTGATGGGAAATTTAGTTGACACTAAGTTTTAAATACACATAATTGCTTTGACTTCAGATTATTAAAATCATATTTAAATTGTTACAATTTTCATCAAAGAGTAAGAAAGGTTATAAACTGAACTCTGGTTTGAGAATAAAAAATGTAAGTTTTAAGATGAGTACTGTGTTGATTTTAGTATTAAATCCATTTGTTTCCATTTAATAATAAAAACCAGTGATTGATAAATAGCTTCTGGGTTTAGTCATACAGATATTTGGCGAGGCTCAGAGTGATGTGGTTATCAATCATGGTGATAAGCTGTCTTGTTGGTTTAGCATGATTTTTCCTGAAATGAAACAATATCCCCTTAGAGAATCCTATAGCTGTGGAGTTGATGGTGATTTTAGGATGGCAGTGGGAATAAGTGGCACATTTATTGTTGTCACTTTTCTCAGGCTTCCCAATCATATGCCGACAGTTACTTAGATCCAGAAATTAATTTGGATTGAGAAAGAAATAGACCTTCCTCTTCTTTCTAAATGTATTCATCAGAGGATTAAAAGTCATACATCCTTCCTGTGACAGAAACTCATGTCAGATATTTTAAATGTTTATTTGATGTAAATATACGAACATCAGTAAATATATTTAAAAATAATGTTTGTACCAAAGTAAATTTATCTACAATGGGAAATCTTTTGAGAACTCTGGTAGGAAATGGTTCTCAAGGAACTGATCTATGGCTCTTCTGATCTTCAAAGAAACTGTGATGCTGCTTGAAGTGGTATTAAAAAAAACAAAAGCATATTCTTCTCTGTTTTCTTCCTTACAAAAGCTGGTTGATCCAATAAATTTACTTAAATAACAACATAATTTATAGAATAATTATATCCCCCAATTTATTAATATGATGTAGAGCAATGCTCAGAAAGAGTAACCAATCAGCAATGGTTCCCATAGAATTGATCTTCCTCTGCATACAAGGATTTAGTAGAGCAAAGCGGCCTTCCTTTGATAGCTGTATCCTATTCTCTACCACTTACCAGCCATTTCACAACATTCTCCTGCATTGTGCTCTTGTCCCTAGCTTTTGAACATTCATATCTACAAGTTGACCTCTCATCGGAACACTTTCAATCATTACCTTTCAAGAAATTGTGACATTGGAAGCATGAAAGGATCATTCTAATGGGTATTTGTAGGAACTGTTAGTCTAAGTTGTGGCTGAGGGCAGAAGATAGGATTCAGGAATTACACTAATAGCATTTGAAAAAAACAAATAGCCACAATAAAAGGAAAATTCAAGAGAGTGGGAGAAGAGAACAAATTTAGGTCCGGAAATGCACAAAGAACTCAGAAATGGGCACATCAAAGAAAGGGCAAATTGAGACACATCTCTTCATGAGCGCAGACTCACCTAGAGAAGTATTTGGGCTCCTTCTTTCTTGCTAAACAGTGCTGTTCACATTTATTAGCTGTATATAACTGTCAACTTGGTCAAACTCTGGGAGATGGTGAAGGACAAGGAGGCCTGGCGTGCTGCAGTCCACGGAGTCACAAAGAGTCGGACACGACTGGGCAACTAAACAATAACTGTCAACAGCTGTATCAAAAATGTCTTTGAATTTGTGCAGTACTAAACAATTATGCTTTTTTGAGCTATTCAACTTTTCAAAAAATTCCAAGTATTTTTTTAATTTTGATTCATATTAACTGTAAAATATACATATGTCGAGTCATGCTAACACTGTTTTAATATTATGAAAGATTTTTAAAGATATTTAATATTACTAAGATTTTTTCTCTGTATCATTAGCCAGAATTGGGGAATAAAGATTTTACTTCTTAGAAGCAGGATTCAAGTTTCATACATGCTGCTATATAAAAATAAACAACTAATGAGAACTTTCAGTATAGCACAGGGAACTCTATTTAATACTCTGTAATGACATATATGGGAAAATAATCTAAAAAAGAGTGTGTGCATGTATTTGTATTAATGGATATTTGTGTGTGTGTGCTAAGTCTCTTTATTCGTGTCCAGGTCTGGGCAACCGTATGGACTATAGCCTGCCAGGCTCCTCTGTCCTCTGTCCAAGTATTCTTGCTTGGAGTGGGTTGCTGTGCCCTCCTCCACCAGATCTTCTGGATGCAGGGATTGAACCTGTGTCTCTTATGTCTCCTGCATTGGCAGGTGGTTCTTTACAACTAGCGCCACTTGGGAAACCCATATGTATGAATAAACTGACTCAACTGATGTACAACTGAAGCTAACACAAGACTAAATCAACTATACTCCAATAAAACTTTCTTAAACGTTTCATAATCTTTTCATTCAAGAAACCATTTATTTAATACTTTTGAATGGGGCTGCTGAAGGTGCTGGCACATGGAAATGATTGGGGGAAACAGACCTAAAACAAAGTATAACAGGTGTTCAGTAAGTGTAGAAATATACTTAAACACACACATACAACCCACACACACAGACACACACTGAAATAAACCAGCAATTTGGAAAAGGAAGTAATCTTTTCTTTTTCAGCCTGTAAATGTGTTATTTTATCCAAATCATATAAAAAATACTACTTTTTGAATTTAGAATGTATTTGAAATGTCCAAAGTCTTTTTTTTTTTTTGACCAAGCTTTAAAACTGATACAGTGTTGTTTTCCTTATTATCTGTATTACTTTAGAACATACAAAGAAATCTAACAGTATCTGCATTAGTCTCTCTTTCTGGATGACTTGTGACTATTTTTGATCCCTCCAAAAGCTCCCATATAAAAGAATGATGGCATAGAACATAGGTGGTTGGTAACATTTGCTCAAGTTCATTTAAGTGCGAGGTAAAATGAATCTATATAGAAAATAAACTGAAAAGGTCTGGTTTTCAAACAATTACTTATTAACCTGCTATTTTATCACTTCTTAGTTGACTTTTTAATTTCCTCTAGTTTTGGTATAAAAGGGGAGGATAAAAGATAATGTAGGCACTGACATATACACGCTACCATGGGTAAAATAAAGAGCTAGTGGGAAGTTGCCCTATAACGCTGAGAGCTCAGTTCAGCGCTCGGTGATGACCTAGATGGGGAGAGGGAGGCTTGAGAAGAAGGGTATATATGTACCCTGATAGCCGATCCATGTTGTTGTATAGCAGAAACCAGCACAACATTGTAAAGCAATTATCCTTCAATTGGAAGTGTTAGCCACTCGGTTGTGTCTGACTCTTTTGGGACCCAATGGACTGTAGCCCAAAGACTTCTCTATCCATGAGGATCCTCCAGGCAAGAATACTGGAGTGGGTAGCCATGACCTTCTCTAGGGGATCTTCCCGCCCCAGGGATTGAACCCAGGTCTCCTACATTGTAGGCAAATTCTTTACCATCTGAGCTAACAGGGAATCCTCCAATTAAAAAAAAAAAATTAAAAACATACTAGACACACACACACACACACACACACACACACACACACAAGATAATGTAGGTAAGAGAATAGAGCTAAGGAGAGGAAATATGTTTGCATGAAGTTTCCAAGGATTTTCTGAGGGGCATGGAATATACCTCTACCATCCACCTTCCACAGCCTGCTCCTCACACAAACCTTCTGTAGGGATACTAATGAGATTAACATTTGTGGTCCAAACCCAAAATGTAACAGGGAAGGCCAGTATGGTTTTTCACGTGAAAAAAAAAAAAAGTCAAAAACGAGTTGGCTTGTCCTAGAACTGAGTAAAGGCTCTGAATCCATGTGTTTTATTAATGCATGGAGCCTTCTTGACAGAGCATATCACAGACAGCTCATCCTTCCATTAAAAAACCTACTGTTCCAGAAACAAACTTCAGTCTGTTTGGGAAGCAGGGTTTTTTCCTCTGAGCCACAAACATGGGAAGCTGCATCACTCTGTTAGCTCGGCTGCTGCTCTTTCTTTCTGTCCTCAGGGCCAGCTGAGCTGCTGAAGACAGATAGCTTCTTGGCATTAAAATTGTGTCAGAGCACAGAGTGTTCTCTGCTTCCCACCCAAAGCCACTGAAGAAAGAGCACCCAATCCTACCTTCTGGAAAAGGCTCAAGTCCTGCCAAGTGGGCAGATATGAATGCCCATTATTGAATGTAAAGGTAGATTGTGGGAAAACTTCCTTCAGAAGATCGTGCATGATGGTAAAGATACTAAGACACCCCATGAATGAAGTAACAGAGCATCAGTGCCCACTCCTGCACTAAACAAGACCCCTCACACCTCACATCCATTCAACAGTGTGTGGCCCTTGGCTGCAACCCGAGTTCCAGGAAAAACTGACTCAGGCTAAACAGCGTCCTTCCCTTGAGAGTTACCAGATCCCTTTCAGGGAAAGCAGATTGACTCTCCTTTATTTTCAATTTATTTATTTTTAACTGGAGGAAAATTGCTTTACATTATTGTGTTGGTTTCTACCATACATCAACATGAACCAACCATAGGCACACATGCGTTCCCTCCCTCTTGAACCACTCTCCCACTTCCCACCCCATCCCACTCCTCTAGGTTGTCAAAGAGCACCAGATTTGAACTTCCTGTGTCATATAGCAAATTCCCATCGGGTACCTATTTCACATATAGTAATGTATATGTTTCAATACTACTCTATTTGTTCCACCCCCTCCTTCCCCTTCTGTATCTACAAGTCTATTCTTTGGGTCTGCATCCTTATTGCTGCCCTGCAAACAGATTCTTCAGTACCATCTTTCTAGATTCCATTTGTTGTTGTCCATTTGCTAAGTCATGTTGACTCTTTGCAACTCCATGGACTGCAACAAGCCAGGCTTTCCTGTCCTTCGCTGTCTCCCAAGTTTGCTCAAACTCATGTCTTTTGAGTTGGTGATGCCTTCAAACAATCTCATCCTCTGTCATCCTCTTCTCCTGCCCTCAAAATATATGTATTCATATATGGCATTTTCTCTTTCTGACTTACTTCACTCTGTATAAGAGGCTCTAGGTTCATCCAACTCATTAGAAGTCATTCGAATGTGATCCTTTTTATGGTTGAGTATTATTCCATAGTATATATGTATCACCTTTATCCATTCATCTGTTGGTGGACATCTAGGTTGCTTCCATGTCCTAGCTACAGTAAAGAGTGCTGCAATGAACATTGAGGGACATGTGTCTTTTTAAATTATGGTTTTCTCAGGGTATACAGGCATGTCACTTTCAATGTCTCCATCAATTAATGGTCACAGATTTTCTTTACAAAACTGGCTGAGAGAAAGCTTCAGTGTCAATCTATGAATTAAATTTCATTGGTCAAAAATATTTGCTGAATGTGACATTGGACATCTTACCTTCTGGCATCTTCATAGCATATGATTACCTGACATTGATTTTGTTTGTATTTTGGTAACAACAATAATGAAATCTCCAAAATGAAACTTTTATGTTACTGAAAAGAAATAAAACATAGAATGTATGCTATGCTAAGTGGAAATTTGTTGACAAAGGTGATCTGAAGTTTCTACAACAGCTATTATTCATCTATCTTATATACCTTGAAGTTTCAGAACTACCCAAAAAACAAAGTGACAGAACTGTCAATATTTCTTTTATGCTGTACTTGAGCTAATTCTAAAACAATCATAGAAGTGTGAATACAGTACATTTTGGTTATGTACACATATGTTTGCAACAAAATTAGTTTTATATAAAGATTTCACAAATATTCCTGATATAATTTTTGAGATTAAAACCTCAGCATTACAAAACATATATCAGAGCTATTTTTAAATATCAAAGTAAAAATAGCTCTCCAAATTTCATCATTTGCTATATATCAGAATGCTTCTTCATTTATGACATTAATCAAATACTTCCATAAAAACACTGAAATTTAAATACTGATATACCATAATTAAATTAAGGAAGGTAACGTTTTTAAAATGTTAAGAAAATTGTGTGGGTTATATGGCACTTAATGTTTATAATAGCTTTGGTATTTTTATTAAAGTAATCATAAAATTGACATGTTCCCTCTTAATGACAAGTATGACCTTATGTAGTAAAAGAACTGTTGAATATTCAACAACTGCTTAAATCATCAGAAGTAATCAAAAGGTTTGGTTTTTTGGGGAAGAAATTATAAGAGAAATGAATACTAGTGGCCATGAAATGTAGATTAAAATTCTTAAAGAAACCTTTTGAGGAGAGAGAATTTAAATTTTATGAAAGGAACTTTTATAAGCAAACAATAACATCAAGTTGAATGAAGATAAGTAGTCAAGAAAAATGGGGTGGAGGTGTGATTACCATATCTTGAATTTTATCATGGGAACTCAAAATTAAGAAAGAATCTATAGTGGAAAAAAAGCACTCCTCCATGGTGAACTCTCCTCCAAAGCTCTCTTTCCAGCCAATTCCTTACTATTTGTCTTGTCTTCCAGGGAAACTTCACTTCTCAGTTCCCAAATATAGTCTTTCTACTGCTATGATTTAATTCATATTCTTCTTTCCACCTGGGGGGTTCTTCCTGCCTACAATTTTTATATTTGCTGTAAATATACTCATCCTTGAAATCTGAGTATCATAACCACCATGAATTTGCCCATGACCTTTCTAGCTAGAATTAATTTTCTACTCCCCTGTGCTTCCACAAAACTCTCTACTTATATTAAAGTATTTATTGCATGCCACCTCACATTACAGATCTTTATCTAAACCAGCTAGCTTCATTCCAGTTTGTAGATTTCTTAGAGGCAATGGCAAGTCTGAAGGTATCTCTCATAATAAAGAGAACCTTGCATAGTGTTTCCTTAGAAAATAAACTGTCGAATGTCATAAAAGGATTTCATGGATATGGACAGTCAAGACCTTAAATAGCTTGCTCTGGCTTCCTCAATGTCTCAGTGGGTAAAGAATTCACCTGCAATGCAGGAGACACAGGAGATCCAGGTTCGATCCCTGAGTTGGGAAGTTTCCCCCCACTTCACCAGTGGAGGGAATGGCAACCCACTCCAGTATTTTTGCCTGGAAAATTCCATGGACAGAGGAGCCTGGTGGGCTACAGACTATGGGGTCTCAAGAACCAGACCTGACTGAGTGACTAAGCATGCACAATGTAACGAGGCTAGAGTTACAAGCTTTAAGTTTGTTGTTTGTTTGGAAAAATCAAAGACAAGCATTCTTTAGGAGAAAAAGGAAAGTCTCAAAAATTGAACTCATTTAAAATTCAAAAGGTCTCAAATATTTGAGAACTTCCAGGGGCAGAACAATAAGAGTTTTCAGAGACAATTAAGACACAGTATCCCAATAGACTAGTAGCTTGTTGTTTACTCACTAAGTCCTGTCCAACTCTGTGATCCCAAGGACTGTAGGCCGCCAGGCTCCTCTGTCCATAGGATTCTCCAGGCACGAATACTGGAGTGCATTATTATTTGCTCCTTCAGGGGATCTTCTCGACCCAGGAATTGTACCTGCATCTCCTGTGTCCAGACAGATTCTTTACTCACCCCTGAGCCTCCAGCGAAGCCCCACAAAGGGCACATCATTTATATCCTGCTATATTAGCTTTATTAATGTTATTATCCTCACCATTTATTACAGTAAAACTACACTGATGCATTAAAAACTGGCAGTGAACAGGCAGTTACACACAGTAAGAAACAAATATTGGACATTCAACAGGAAGTGTCATGATATTGATATTTCTTCCCTCTGGGTGATCACTTCTAATTCGGACTTTGAACAGAAAGCAAATATTTCAAAAAAACAGACTCAGGTGCCACCTCCTCTGATGCTCAGCACCATTACAGCACAAGCCAGGAATATTCTGAAGAACCCACAGAGTTAACACAGTGGAAAAGCCACACTGTTGCTAAACACTCACAGATGCAAAGGGCTGTGGCATCACACAGTCATCTTAAAAACCTGTGCCTAAATAAAGATGAGAAATCCTTGAGAGAACAAATGAGCATCACAGCTTCATAGCACTTGTCACATTGCAAACAAAGGCTCATGCTGTTCTTTCTCACCAACATTCCTGCATGCAAAATCTCTGGCACAGAGCAATTGCTTGGCAAATATTTGTGGAATACTATAAATGAATTTAAAAGTTTAATCTAGACTCAGCCAAAGAAGAGATTACTTTTGCTTCTTCAAGATTTTCTCCAAATCTGTAGTGAAGTGGTTCATGTTCTAGTACACATTGCAAGTTTTTCACTGCAAAATGTAGGTTGAATCATTTCAACAAAACATTTGGGTCTTCTAAAATCCAATAGTAAAGAACAAAATGTTTTTATGCAGTCTATGAGGTGCCCAGAACTGTTGTTGTCCAGTCACTCCGACGTGTCTGACTCTTGCGACCACATGGACTACAGCACACCAGGCTTCCCTGTACTTCACCATCTCCCAGAGTTTACTCAAATTCATGGCCATTGAGTCGACAATGCCATCCAACCGTCTCATTCTCTGTCACCCACTTCTCTTCCTGCCTTCAGTCTTTCCCAGCATGAGGTAGGAGTTGGCTCTCCACATCAGGTGGCCAAAGTATTAGAGCTTCAGGTTCATCATCATCACAGAAGTTAGGGATCATATTAATTAATAGAGTTATGATGTCAGTTTCAACAGTGGGCAAAATAGGAGAAAATGTACCTTTTATAATTATGTCTAATTATGACTTATTTCTACTTGGTAGGATTTATGCTACATATGGTAAAAACCTATGAACATCTTCAATCATTCTAAATCTAGCCAAATAGCTTCTGATTCAAAATTTTTCAAATATCCTTTCTTGTTGGAAACTCAGAACTATTCTAGCTCTGTGACATGCTTTGACAACTGAATTTAAAAGTGATATCTCAATGTTGTTTGATTCATATCTCTGAAACTACTGCTTCAGGGCTTTCTGATTTTCTTACCTACATTATAAAATTTCTTCTTGGCCTATCAGATTTTTTCCAACGACCACAATTGTAACTTCTCTGGTTGCTATCTTTGTCAAGTCTCTAATCTCTCTTCAACCGTCCACCACTACATATGATTTTTTGGCATCTCTTAGTTCCCAAGAAATCAGGTGTTTTCCTGACTTGGTCTGTTTGCACCTAATCCAGACTTGGAAAATAATACCCCAGCCCCTCAGTCTTCTATAGCTATAGTGGTTTTTCCAAGCTTCAGTGGTTCGATTATTTTCTTGACAATTTTTGCTCTATCGGCATTTCGCTTGCACTATTAAATGGAGAGCAGACACTGTCTGAGGAAACAGAAGAAGATCAGAAGTTCTGGGGAAAGGAGAGGTGAACACAGGAGAGAGGCAGGAGGAAGGAGAACAGGACGATTAAGGAAGACCCCACAGACACTGGATGCTGGCATTCTAGAGCGCAGTCACACCAGATTGGAGTGGGTAGGGAAGACTCAGGAAGACTGCCCCAAGACTGTAAGTTAAGGAAAGAACTAATGTCCTGGGACATGACTGACAACACTGGAAGGGGAGATTGAGGATACACACAGAGAAAGTACATACGGACTCCCCACCACCAAAATAACCATAAATTCACAAGTGTATCAACTAAAGGGAAACCAAGGAAATATTTATTTGCATAGCATAAAAATGTGTGCTTGAATTGCCACTAAAGTTCTATTTTTTGCAGCAAAATGTAGATAGAAAAAAGTTCAAAAATACTTTTAGGGCACATTAGTGAGCACAGAAAGTTGGTTGAGGCAAAGGAGAAAGACAGCAGACAACTTTGCAGGGAATTACTTCTACTTAGAGCATTTTAGAACCATTTACTTCAAAGTATATGCTTCAAAACTCACTAAAAATATACAAATGATAAAAGAAAGTATAAACAAAATAATTTTTAAATGAGATTAGTGGATAATTTTATACCATTGTGACCATATCCTAATGTTATTAGAGACTTATCTCATAAAGTACTGACCAGGAACTCTCCTGGGCACTGGAAATAAAGCAAAGAATAAAATAGACAACAACTACTAACCTCCCAGATTATCTTTTCTTCCCTGGTAGGTTGGAAAATGACTGAATGAAGTCAAATTTCCTTGATGATTTTCCAACTTCAGGTTTTAGAACTTTTACAACTGCCTATGATGGCCAGCCTAGAGGAGGGCATGACAACCCACTCCAGTATTCTTGTCTGGAGAATCCCATGGACAGAGGAGCCTGTTGGGCTACAGTTCATGGGGTTCCAAAGGGTCGACATGACTGATGCAACTTAGCAGGTAAGCATGCATGATGGCTAGGCTCTGGGCACCACTTGGATTCCTCCTCCATTCTCCAAATCTCCCAGTTCAGTTAAAAGATCGCTCCTCCCAGTCTTTGCCTCTTCTATTTTCCTGGGCTAGAAAGTTCTGGCCTAAATCCCAATTGGCTCATTCATTCCAGTCTGGAGTCAGATGACATCTCATGAGAGAGTCTTTCTTGATCAGGATCTTTAAAATACTACCTCACAAGAAACTTAAACAAAAATAAATAAGCTACATCAAATGAAAAACCTTCTACAGAGCAAAAGAAGCATTCAGCAAAATGAAAAGGAACTTTAGGCATGGGAGAAAATATTTTCAAACTGTATATGTTTGATAGATTAATATACAAAATAAGTAATGCATACTGTGTTGTGTGCTTAGTCACTTAGTCATGTCCCACTCTTTGCAACCCCATGGACTGTAGCCCACCAGACTCCTCTGTCCATTAGGGATTCTCCAGGCAAGGATACTGGTGTGGGTTGCCATGCCCTCTTCCTGGAGATCTTCCCAACACAGGGATTGAACCTAGGTTTCCTTCATTGCAGGTGGATTCTTTACCACCTGAGCCACCAGGGAAGCCCATAACTCATACTTTAAAGCAAAAATAACAGCCATAATAATAATCCAATGAAATCATGGGCCAAGGAACTGAAATATACTTTTCCAAAGAAGTTATAGAAATGGCCAATAGGTATATAAAAAGATGCTTAATATCATTAATCATCAAGGAAAAACAAAGTGAAACTTTAATGAGGTATCACTTCATATCTATTTGAAAGACTGTCATCAAAAAGACAAGAAGTAACAAGTATTGGTGAAGATGTGGTGAAGAAAAGGGAACCCTCCTGAATTGTTGGTGGGAATGTCAATTGATGCAGTCATAGAGGAAAATGGTATGGAAATACCTCAAAAAACTAAAAATAGAACTATCATATGATCCAGCAATTCCTCTTTGGGATATATAATGTGTGTGTGTGTGTGCTTATAAAGTCAAATGTTATTCAGTTATAGAAAGAAGGATATCCTGACATTTGCAACAGCATAGATGGAATTAATGGGCGTTATGCTAAATGGAATAACTCGGATAGAGTAAGACAAATACTATAGATTATTGCTTATCTATAAAATCTTAAAAAGTTGAACTCATAGAAACAGAATAAAGGGTCTGGGGAGGTGGAGAAATTGGGGAGATGTTGACTAAAGTGTACAACTGAATAATTTCTGGGCTCTGGTGTACAGCATGGGAGTCTAGCTAATAATAATGTATTATATACTTGAGAGTATTTTATAAATTGTATAAAACGTATATTTTATGTACTTGTATTATTTAGGTAAAAGTGCAGGCTTCACTGATGGTTCAGATAGTAAGAAATCTGCCTGCAGCGTGGTAGACCTGGGTTTGATCCCTGGGTTGAGAAGATCCCCTGAGGAAGGGAATGGCTACTCACTCCAGTATTCTAGCTGGAGAATTCCATGGACAGAGGAGCCTGGCAGGCTACAGTCCATAAGATCACAAAGAGTCAGACATGACTGAGTGACTAATGCTATATACTTGAAAGTTGCTGAGAGAGTAAATCTTAAATGATTTCACCACAAAGATGAGGTAACTGTGGTAATGGATATGTTAACTAACTTTATAGTGCTAACCATCACATTGTACACCTTAAGTTTACACATTATATATCAATTAATTACATTTTAATATGGTCAGAAAAAAAGTCAAAATACCTACCAGTCCTACTCCTTTTCTTTTTCCCTTTTCCAGCTTTATTTTTATTTCTATCATTTATAATCACCTGACCTTACATCCATTTATTTATCTTTTTTGATCAGCATTTCCCTGATTGCAGTTAAGACATATGAGAGCATTTTTATATGTTTGTCTCTTTTTAAATTCATGGTGTCTAGAATACTGACTGGTAAGTATTAGATACTCAATACTAAATTTTGAAAGAAAATAGGAAGTACATAAAGGAGATAGTCAGACAACAGACAAAAATGAAAACTTAAACTTTGATAATATGATGCTATATGCACACATTTATAAGCTTATTTTAGCTTCTAGTAATATTCAAATCCTTTTTAAAGACTAATATTTTAGGCAGTCTTAAAAAATAGAATTTGTGTTCAAAAATAGATTAATTTCTTGAAATATAATATTTTTCAGATGTGGATATAATTCCATGAAGCAGTCAAGTCAGCTTTCTTCTTAAGTCTGGCCATTTCTGTTAATGTTCCTGCCACATGGATTCACAGAGCAGACTTTTGTTGTTATATATTTAGCAAAAGCTGAAGTTTGTACAGTTCTATGTCCAACATAATGAGGTTTTGACACATACTTTAGAACATAGCAACACCTTATTAGTTACAGAATAATAAATAGATGCTGAAATGAGAGAAACAGACAACTCTGAAGTTCTTCCCATCACCTCACTCTCCAGGGAAAGAGAGGTGTTAAGAGGTGCTGAATAATAATCACAGATGAGTCACTTTCTGACTCTGTTGTCTTGCATGATTTACAGAGCATAAACCCTTAGGCTGGTCTTTGCTTTCTTCCTCAAATCCCAGTAGGAGATATTCATTTTTATTGTGTTTCTTAAGCCTCCGAGTTTAGGCAACTGATAAGAACTCTGGGACCTGACACTGTTTCAGTTCCGGGGTGAGCCTCATATTTTCCTTAGACACCTGATGCAATACTTTTTACAACAATCAGCTTTCCTCTGAAACCCCTACCATCTCCAGCTGCTCCCTGGAATTATTCCCAAAAATGAAATAAGAAATGATGGTTTGGGCTAGACAGAGCCCAGCTCCTGTGAAACTCAGCAGTGAATGTGATAAGCTGGCTATTACAAAAGACAGCCTCAGTCTTGTGGAGAAAAAACCTATTTCAGGACTGTTTTTGACTCAGCAGACTGATCACATGAATTCTAACTTAGCCTCACCCTGTACTAGAAAATCTTTAGTGCCACAAAACTACACATAGGCACCAGTTAGAAGATGATAGCATGAATGAAACGTTAAAAACAAGAGTAAAGTTCAATTGAAAACCTGTCTGCTAAAGATCTCTCGTCTGGGGCATGGGCGGGGGCAGGGCAGGGGTTGGATACTGGAAGAGGAGGCCGAGAAAGATACAGCAGCGCAAAGCCGCTGACCCAGATAGGAAAAGAAAGGAAAGAGAGGCATGATTTTCTGACTAATCCTGAGAGCACCGGGTGAGGTTTCAGCGGAGTCTGTATGTGAAACTGCAAAGCAAGCACATGAAATGTAATTTGCTCCTGTGTTGGCAAAGGGAGGGGGCTGCAGGTGGGCGCAGGGATAATCTGTATCAGGCAATGTAAGCTTGATGGAAATAGCTTCCGAAAGCATGTGATTACTGTAACCAATTTAAAGTTGGAAGTGAAATATGATTACTCCATATCTGGGAGTTTCTACCCCAGCTCTAGCCCAGGTGGTAATCAAAGAAGACAGCCTTGCATCTTCCCTTACCCAAATCTTAGGACTACCCAAGGCCTCTAAGGCAGGCTATTGGTAGAAATGAGATCCAAGATAAAATTTCTGGTGTTCTTCTTGGCATGGAATTTTATTTTCACATTTCTATAGCCAACTCTAGTGTCTGTCTTCTTCTAGAAAATGGAACATTATCTGCCCAGACAGATTCTACCCAAATACTTTATGTACCCAGAATAATATCACCTCTTCACCAAGTCTTTATGTTCTGTGTTATAAAATTGGTATAAAAATGAGCTTGGATCAAGTGAGTTTATATGTATTATAAGCTCCATGTGTTGTAGCTGCTCCAGTAAAGTGAAAAATGTTAAGTATTACCTATCCCCTCCCTTGACTTGAGACGATTGATTATTTCTTTGTGTTTCTCGGTGACGGCCCTGGAGCCTTTGTGTTGAGTGAAAGGAGTGATACAAATCTGCAAAGCTGGAAGGGTTCTCTTTGGTTATTTCACTAAGGGATAGTCGAATAGAAGAATAAAATCATAGCACAGAGAAACAGGGAAAGAGGAGGTATATTAGTCTGTCAGAGCAATGGAGAATTTGCAGAAACTCTTTAAAGGGCTTCCCTAATGCCTCAGGCAGTAAAGAATCTGTCTGCAAAGCAGGGCACCCAGGTTCCATCCCTAGGTTGGGAAGATCCCCTAAAGAAGGGAATGGCTACCCACTCCAGGATTTTTGCCTGGAGAATTGCATGGACAGAGCAGCCGGGTGGGCTACGTTCCATGGGGGTGGCAAAGAGTTGGACACGACTGAGCGACCAATGCTTTCACTTTCATGTTTAAAGGCATTCTTAGGAAGCTTTCTGATAACAATCATAACAGCTATTGTCGTAATAAAATGCTGTGTAGCAAGTAGGTCAAAATTCCTTTGCAAACTATAATAAGCCATTATTCTCACGCTCATAGTCCTGCTCATTTAAACTGAGTTTTCCTAGTGGCTGTGTTTCAAACTATGTGTCCAGCTGTGCTTGACTGCCCCATGTGGGTTGTTGGGCTGAGGTCTTATTCCTGAGTCTTTCTTCTGGGACCCAACTTAATGTTATAAACAGAAATCTGGCAGAAGCTCTCTTCTTGGCATTTACAGAGGATTAACAAAACAAAACAAAAGCTTGTGAATGATTATGTCAATTATCTGCTCCTGTCATGCCTCTCAATAAACAAAGAGATCAAAGTCAACCACATCACAAGCCCTAAATCAAGAAGCAGAGAAGCACCTTGTGCCTACAATAAGAGGACAGACAAAATCCCATGACAAAGGGCCTGAATGCAGGAAGGGAAGCTGATCTTCCAAACAGTGTTACTCTGACCTCTTTCTTTATCATCAGTAAATCCCCAGAAAAGACTATGATCCTTCAGTGCCTTCAAAATCAGACAGTGAGAGTAACCTGGTTGCTTGCTTGCTTCATGTGACACTTGTGAGATCCTCTCCAAGTTAGGAGCAGCAGAAAAGTGAGGGTGGTCAAGAGAGGGCACGTTTGTTTGCTCTTTACTGGGATTTCTCTCGAGCAGTAGTTTCCAGGAGCTCAGGGTTGAAGAATTCTCTTTCTTCCTCTGCTTTCTCTGTGTTCCCTTCTTAAAACCAATGGATCACATCAAAATAATAAAGAAAATCTCTCTATTTTTCAATAATTTAAGCTACACCTGTTTGGACATCACTACCCAAATTTTTAAAGAAACCTTTATCTCATTATTCCAGTATCTTCAGCCCAGTGATTCTGGGATGTGTCATAATTCCAATAAGATTATTCATAACATTGAAAACTTTATCAATACCACTGTGATCGTATGATGCTTGTGCTTGCATTTAACCCATTTATTTCATGTCCCATAGTATGTATGCCAGGCTGGGGACTACCCAAAACCCTGACTAAGGAGCACCCAGGTCAATCTGAAATGTCTCCAGGAAAACAGGAGAAGACAGTTTTGTAAACTTTATGTTTGTCTCACAATTTTTCACGGTCCAGTAGTGAGCAGTATAATGAGTTGTCATACATTGAAATTAAAATCCAGAAGAGAGTATTTAGTTACAATAAAACACTGGTTCCTATACTTTGAGATTTCTCAAGCCAGTATCATTTCATCATTTTCCTTCAACAATGACAACAAAAACACCGATAAAACTTGGGGTCTATAAATCATTATCCATATTTCATTTTAATGACTATAGACAGTCAACAAAGCCATAGGAACATTTAAGAATTATATGACAAATTATAGGTTCATTTCCTTGGAGACATTTATAAGCCAAAAAAAAAAAAAAAGACAATCTCAGAATAAAGATAATTTAGCTGAAGGGAAAAAAATAAAACATGACCTTCTCCTGATATTTTCTCATTTTGTTATTCCCTGATGATAACATCATCACACGCTGGAACCTAGGAATCATTACCTTAAATATCTCTTCTTTCACCCATTTCAAGATGTACTTGATTGGTTGTAAAATTTCAAATGCTATGGGGATTCAACTGGGAGCTCTCTGGTCACAGAGAGAAAATAGCTGTTATTCAATACAAAACTAGATTGTTCCAGTTTAGAAAATCTATGCTTCTCAGCTATTTTACTATCTACAGGACTATGTTTAGCAGCTATTCCCCACTTAACACCCAGGCTACCACTTATCTAAATGAGTTACCATGTGGAAAATGTGTACGTACTTGCAGACACAGCATTCTAGATGCATTATTCAGAACTCTTCGGCTGCCAGTGATAGAAAGTCATCTCACACTACCTTAAGGGGGAAATGGGCTTTATTGACTCTCATAACCTAGGAGTCAGGAGTGCTCTGGCTTCCAGCACATCAGACCCAGAGATTCCAAGGATGTTGTTGGAACTCACACTTCTCACCTCTGGGCTGTTTTCATCTTCAGTCTCTCTTGTCTCAGACACAGCGACAAGGCTGCCTGTGGCTTCAGGTTCACTTTTTTTTTTTCTCTCAATCACATCAGGAGAAAGAAAATGTTCCTTTTTTTAACAGAGTGCTCTAACAGAAGCCCTGGAGTGGGAATTCCTGGCTGGCATGGCGTCCTTGAACTTACAACCCAATTGGCCAAATCTCCATCACCGGAGCTGCTGCTGCAACCTATGGTACATATGCATCAATATATAATTTGTTCTTTTTTTTTTTTTTTTTTTTTTCTTTTACCAAAAGAAGAGGGAGAACCTGAGACACTGGAGAGAATAAAACTGGGCAGATGCCACTACTCTGAGAAACCTCATTACCTAAACCCTCCAGTGAGGCTTATCTACACCAAAGTCATCTCTTCTGTGCTAAAGGAAAGGTGATCAATAGACCCTTCAAGGGGCCTCAGTAACTCAGATTCCAAAGGGTGAAGAAACCAGAGGACTCAACAGCACAAACTGATTAGCAACTTTTGTCTCTGAAACCAAAATGCCCTCGAAGAATATTTCTCAAAAGCTTTCATCTCTTTCATGCAACAACCTAATAATAAGTTTTGCAATGTTTAAAAGATTCTGCAAAGTTGATTTATAAGAAATGGACATAGCACATGTGTTGTTTTCTTGGCCCTACGCAAGTATTCAATTTACTTTTTTAAAAAGGACCCCAGATAGACTTAGTGACTATTTCTCTCCATTGATGCCATTTCATTATTTACCTTAACAGAAAAACTCTGAGCTCTTCACTAAAGTCAGGACCGAAATTCTAGTATGTAGAAGTATCACATCACTATATATCCTGTAAAAATAAAATCTTCTTCTAGGTATAAATTAGAAGTCTTACTCAATGTTTAATACTTATTAGCATACCTCTAATTATTTACCCCTAATTGATTTTTGCCTAAGATTTAGTTAGATTGCTAAAAGAGGGACTGCTACATGAAATGATGCTACAATATTATCATTAACATTTTTTGTAATTGTTAAAAAATGACCATATATATGGTATATTAGGAGACAAAGAATAGTTAAACATGACTGAAACCACCCAAAACTTGTACTCTGTATGTTGGAGTGGTTCCCCATGAAAATTAATAAAATATAATCTAAAATTATAAACTAAAGATGCAAAAAGCTTAACTTTTGATATAGTTCATTCAAACTACATGGAAAACATTCCTCTACACTTGTATATCTCGAGCATACACATTAATGCTTTTGTTCTTTTGAACACAATCATTCCTCAGCCTAAAAAATGGAAGTAAATATATTTTATACAAAATGCTACGCAATTATTAAAATATCAATTCTCATATGTAGCACACTCAGGTTTTATTTTATTTTCAAACTTAACTTATCCTCAAAAAAATCGTAATTTTTTTTTTTTTTCATTTGGGAAAGTTGCTAACTTCTGCGACTATATTAAATTTGTTTGGAATACAAGTTATATTATGTGCATTGAGTTATTTCAAATACCCCAACTGTAAAATCTATTAACTAACAAAACACTAAGATTTATAAAAAATGAATCAGTTTGGACAGTCTCTGTACAATTCTTATTGTATAAATCAGGGGATATCAAGAGAGACAGAGATTATTCCCAAAAAAATATTTTAAAAAGAAAATTATCAGCTGCTAGACATTCCAAGACAAAATTAAGAATCACACTGTGTGATTTTGAGATGTTCAATTTTGATACTTTTTGATCCTAGCAAATAGTAGATAAGGTAAATGTGATATTTAAAACCAGGGACATAGTATGGTTTTTGACTGAAAACTAAATGAGACATGGAAAGGAAATGGATTGGAAAATTGTTAAGAATCCTCATTTTTCCTCCTCAGGGACTTACATAACTTTTAATTCTACTCATCAGTTCTGCATTCAGTCAGGTCACTTCAACAAACATTTACACCACAGGATTTTAAATAGAACTCCTGCTTTCTCAGAGTTTTGATAGAAGTTCCAAGGCTGAGAATTTGTTTTTGTTTAGATGTTAAGTCGTGGCCATTGTATGAGACCCCATGGACTGTAGTCCACTAGGCTCCTCTGTCCATGGAATTTTCAGGCAAGGCTACTGGAGTGGGTTGCCATTTCCTTCTCCAAATGCTGAGAATTTGGTGTCAATTTCTTCATACTTGTAAAGATCTGCAGCATCTATGGAAGGTTGACCCAGAGGGTGATCCAAAGCCAGCCTGCCTCAAGTGGACCATTAGCCACTCCCCAGGTTATCTAAAGACAAATCATTCTTCTCATGGGGGAAGGGAGTCAATAGGAAGGGCATCTTTAGAGCAGCTTTGTCAACTTGACCACACAGTAGAATAACAAGGATGCTCAGACCACACCTGGAACAGTACATCCCAATCTCTGGGGATGGAACACAGTGTTGAAGGCGCCCAGGTGACTGCAGTGTGCAGCCAGATTGGAGAAACAATCTATGCAGGGTCCTAGCTTTTCCCCTCGTCTCCCCCTGGTGCTCAAACCAAACCAAGCAAAAGGTTATGGGGAGTTTTGGAAGGCTTGACTAATGTACCAAGGACCTGGGAGCTCAGAGGGATCACTTGATACACACCTAAAAATTTTAAAGGAGGAAGGACCAATAAAGGGGTCCAGTGTGAGGGAGAGAAAACTACTTAGAATGGTGGTAGACAAAACTCTACTTCTCTAATTGTGAGGTAGAGGCACGGCATTGTAGGAGCCAGATGTGGGCGTTCTGAAGTAGAAGTATTCTTGAGTAGTTTTGAAAGGAGTTTCATTTAAGAAGACTGTCTAAAGACTGCAAAAGCCCAGAGAGAGAGACGGTGTAAGTGAAATCAGTAAAAGCAAATGCTAACAAAATGAAGCATTGGCTGGACCACAGAATAGTCATTCTCCCCAGTGTGGTACCTCCTGGCAACCACAGAAGTATTCCACAAAGAGGCATTCTCTGAACTTTAACTTAGAGAGCATCAATCAAGATGACAGTTATACTCTTCTGTAAAACCTTGCCTTCTACTGGCCCAACTTCAGAGGGACCAGATATGGTAGTCAGTGAGTAGAGAGGAGGAAGGATGTTGGTTGGGGCAAGGAGGAGGGAAGAAGCCACTGATATTCCTCCTACTTCCCCAAGCCAGGTTCCAATCAAGCCTGATCTGAGAGCAAAGGGAAGATTTGAATCAAGTGAAAAGGATGTTTGACAACTTGTCTTTTTTGAGGAACCACAGATTGGACACATTTGATATTCAAATTTTAATCCAGAGACAAGAAGAATATATCAATGGATCTTGTTTGAAGGTGGTGAAGAAGAGAAAATAAACCTGTTCTATAATTATGATCTTCTCAAATCCAGCTCATTCAATAAACACGTAACTTATTTTAAGTTCCTAATTGCCAGACAGTGTGCTAAGTATATAGGAGACAAAGATAATTACATTTCTGTGGGTGTGTGGTTTCTGGAGCACATAACACTGAATTCCTTGTAGAGAGAACACTTACATAATCATCCTTGTTACAGCTGATGTGTTGTAATTACATTAGACATAATAGTAGTATTTTTCTCAGGGCCCAGTATCACCCATACCTGGTCTCGTAAATGTTCAAAAATATCTGTTGAATAGATAGATGAATAAAGAGCTATGCACATGTAAATTAAGATTAGGGGCTTCCCTGGTGGTCCAGTGGTTGGGATTCAGTTCTTCCTATGCATTGGGTGCAGGTTCAATCCCTGGTTGGGGAACTAAGATTTCACATGCCACATGATATGCCCAAAAAATAATTAGATGAATACATAAATTCATTTAAAATTAAGGTTATATTCACTGGCACTGTGGAGATAATAATTTTTCTATTATAACATAGTATAGCACATACTTTATAGTTCAAATTTATGTATTTTTGCTAATTAAAAGAACCAAAGCCGTGTCTTCTTCTCCCAATAGCCCCACCCTGGTCCTTATTTTTGTTTCCCCTACTACTCTATGTTGCCCCTACTACTCTATGTTGCCACTTTTCACCCTTAAACACACACAGATACACGCACAAATGGTTACAGATAAAAGTAAAATTAAAATTTTTTAAAAAATGAACAATTCATTTATGGTAGCCCCGAAAGCAAAAGAATTCATACTGTGGAAAACTAGCCTGGGTGGCAAGGAGAGGTGTAACATGTCTTTTCTGCTCTTGATGTTTCCTGGAGCACTGCCCTGGCTCCATACCCCATATAGTAAGTCCCCTACATGTGAATGAGTTCTGTTCCAAGGGTGCATTCGTTAAGTCCAATTTGTTCATAAGTCCAACAAAGTTAGCCTAGGTACCCAACTCACACAATCAGCTATATGGTACTGTACCATGGTGGGCTTATCATACTTTGCACACAAATCATACATCAAAAGCAAACACAGAAAGTAAAGAGAACATTTTTAATTTTATAATATAGCTCCTTGAAAAGTATAGTAGCTGGCATAGAGGACCTGGCATCAAGTGGTCAGGCAAGAAGAGTTACTGACTGGAGGAAGGAGGTGGGAGATGGTCGAGCTGAAGGATGATCAGCAATCGGAGACAGAGGACCAGCTCCAATTTCACCCATGCCTGATGCTGATGGCACAGGCTCTGATTCCTTGCTGGAACTGGATTTTTGAAAGTTCCCAAGCTAAAGGTTCCTATGTTGGGGACTTAAGGTATCTTTATTCAGTCCTTTACCCCCAAGGAAGGGGAAGGAATTTGCAGCTCCTCCAATTGATCTATTCTGGACAGGAGGAGGAGGAATGATGGCAGGGCTGTAACCCAGCCTCCCACTGTTAATGATTCAGTTCAGTTCAGTTCAGTCGCTCAATCGTGTCCGACTCTTTGTGACCCCATGAATCGCAGCATGCCAGGCCTCCCGGTCCATCCCTCTAGATCTAGAATCTCTTATTTGAAAACCTCCCTCTCTGTAGATTATGATCAACACTCTCCAATACCAGCCTTACTAGACATGGATGTGTCTCTTTGTCTCCAAATTCTTTCCTCCTGTATCTGTTCATAACTATCTTAAAACTCACATCATGAAGGGGATTATTCATTGTGTTCTTTTCAAAACTCCCTTTAATAGTCTTTGCCTTTTTCCTCATTTAACGGATCAGATCTTGGCAGTTTAATTCCTGATTTTTTCCCTCATATTTACCTTCTTCTTTATGTGTTTACCTGCAAAGGGATGAAGATTGACAGCATAGGATTTCAGTATATAAACCCTGTCGGGGCTTTCCTGATGTTTCAGTGGCAAAAAATCTGCCTGCGATACCGAAAAGGAAGGAGACTCAGGTTTAACCCATGGGTCAGGAAGATCTGTTGGAGAAGGAAACAGCAACCCACTCCAGTATTCTTGCTGGGAAAATCGCATGGGCAGAGGAGCCTGGTGGGCTACAGTCCATGGGGTTGCAAAGAGTCGAACATGACTGAGTGATTAACACACACACACCCACATCCACACCCACACACACACACCCCTTGCATTTTTATTTTCTTTCTACATCACAGCTTGTCCCTTAGTCATTATGAAAAAATGACAGTCTATAGAAGTTTCAGTGTCCTTGCAATACAGAGGATAATATGGAAGCTTGATTTTAACATTTTGTTTCTGATTTATCTGAAAATTATCTCAGACTTTTGGAAGGAATCCTAAAGCTTATTCCAATGAGGTTAGAAAAGCTCTTAAAAGTAGTTTTGCTAAGATACTGTCCTTAGTTTTTCTGAGTCACTAAGGAATAAAGATAAATTATTTAGGATTTTAATTTTTTCTTCTGCAAAAATTAATTTATACATGCAAAACTCATTTGTTCTTGAACTATTTCTCCTTCAAGAAATACATATATAATGACTTTTTATAAGACCTTAATAGTATCATTAATATTAGATTGAACAAAGAAATTGGACATTGAAATACTATTTAATAGAATTGTACTCAGTATTTTTATTATAACTTTTTGAAAATACCTCTAAGTTATTTGTAATATATTTGTGTCTCACAGGAAGGAAAATAAAAGCAAATGGATTGGGTAAATATAAAAATAGATTGATGTTTTAGCTTAGACTGTTTTGTTGAAATATAATACATAAAGGGTTTAAGAAAAAAAGGTGATTGTGCTTTTACAATAGAAGTAATGATTCATACTTAGATTGTTTCTTATTCTATTCATTACTTTCTTGCAACCAAACGTTGTCAAAGAAGGGCACTCTTTCTTCTTCTTGTGTATAATCCAGATCTACTTCATCAGCTCTTCTGGTTGAATAAGCAAATCTCCTAAAATATGCACAAATCATTCTGTAAATCCTTAACTTTACTCCTCCTCTCTTTGATGGATAGCCAAGGCTTCTGAATATGTGGACATGGTATCCAGTACCTATTGTTTCTAAACAGAGATATGCTATTAGGATCACTGCTATTTCATTTCATAAGGAAGAAAAAAATGGAAAGCCACCATTTAGATTTTTGTTGTTGTTCGACCACTAAGTCATTATGATGCTTTGCGACCCCATGGACTGCAGCATGCCAGGGTCTTCTGTCCTCCTCTATCTCCCAGAGTGCTCAGATTCATATCCATTGAGTTGGTGATGCTATCTAACCATCACATCCTCTGCCACTGCCTTCTTCTTTGGCCCTCAATCTTTCCCAGCATCAGGGTCTTTCCAATGAATTGGCCCCTCGCATCAAGTGCCCAAAGTATGGGAGCTTCAGCTTCAGCATCAGTTCTTCCAATGAACATTCAGGGTTGATTTCCTCTAGGATTGTCTGGTTTGATCTCCTTACAGTCCAGGGGACTCTCAAGAGTCTTCTCCAGAACCACAATTCAAAGTATCAATTTTTTGTGCTTAACCTTCTTTATGGTCCAACTCTTACATCTGTACATGACTACTGGAAAAACCACTTAGATAAGCTCAATAAACGTGTTACAGGTCAACCACTGTAACAAATGCCAAGCCTCAAATTAAGAAATAGGAGAATAAAAGATCAAATTAAAAAATGCATGAATGTCTGAATTTGCTTTGTATATTATCGCTTATTTTTTTTTTTGCAACTACTATTTAGAACCTGTGTGTCAGCTTAAAAATCATATCTAATTATTTATGTGCTATTGTTAGAAACATTTTATTTATACCTTATATATGGAGAAGTTGATTTGGGGAGAGATTACATAATTTCCCAAAGTTTAGAGCCAAAATAAAATTGAAATATAGATTCATGTAATTACACAACTCACATGAACATTCTTCCAGTGATGAAAAGCAGCCCTCAAAGTAAGTCAGTTATTTAAAAAATATGATGCAAGATGAAAAATGATATGTTTTAAGACATTAAGGAGCTGCAATTTAGGAGCAAGATTATATCTGTTTGATTTTTTATTTTACTATGTATTCTGTTGCAGATTCTCATTGTTTGTAGTAATATTTTCATCACTGACACATGAGTCAATACAGTGATCTTCATCTCAGAAAAGTATATTGTTTTCCTTTTTCACTGCTAAACAGGCTAGAATGCGCTTTGGCTAAAAGTTTTATTTGAAAGCTACTGCAGCTCTGAAGTGAGTATTTTCCAAAAAAATGTAATTAATCTTTCTTTTACTATTTCAAGATGTTTCTGTTATATTCTTAGTACTTCCTAGATTTCTCAAAGATGGTTACTTTTAAACCTGTAAGCTGAAAATACTTCCAGACACTGAGTTCAGTCACTCAGTCATGTCTGACTCTTTGCGACCCCATGGACTGCAGCACGCCAGGCTTCCCTGTCCATCACCAACTCCCAGAGCTTGCTCAAACTCATGTCCAACGAGTTGGTGATGCCATCCAACCATCTCATCCTCTGTCATCCCCTTCTCCTATTACTCAGACACTGAGTATTAACTATTAAAATAGCTTTTTTTCTTTTTCTGTGAAGAACCTACTAAATCTATTTACTTTTCAAGGAATAGTTAGACTTTATAATAGACAAAATTGATAATTGAGTAACTTCTCAATGAAATACTGGAGACTTCAGTAGTTATATGATCTTATGGGGTGAAGACTTTTTGTTTGACTAGGCTATTTAAATAACTCCATAGAAATAGAAGTTAACTTAGAGAAAACAGATATTTATGGAAATATTTCTTGTCCATAGAAAACAAATTACTTATGGCTGCTAGAATGCAATTGCTTATTGCCCTGTGGATAACCCAGATTTCCAAATTCATTTCAACATTACTCTTCTTCATATACATTTATGTTTCTTTGACTTCTTCTTTATACCAGTTATAATATCTTACTGATTCTCTCTTCAATAATGAGGTAAACAAAATCTTTAACACTTACTCAATTTAGCCCTGCATAAAAGTTATAAATTTGTTTTTTATTGAAAATATTCCTTTAATATCTTTAAGATATATTTTTCATATATAGTATATTGATGTACAATGTTATTTAAAAGAGACCCTCAGTTGTCTTATTTTCTTTTAAAATACACAGAAAATTACCATTTAGAAGACTATTATTTCACTGTTAATCACCACATACTGGAAAACTTACTTTATTCCAGCTTCCTACATGCATTTGGCCTTCTCTGGTGGCTTAGACAGTAAAGAATCTGCCTGCAATGCAGGAGATCTGTGTTCGATCCCTGGGTTGGGAAGATTCCCTAGAGAAGTGAACAACTACCCACTCCAGTATTCTTACCTGGAGAATTCCATGGACAGAGGAGCCTGGTGGGCTACAGTGCATGAGGTCGCAGAGTCAGACACAACTGAGAGACTGACTCACACACATACATGCACACGCATTTAAATGTGTTTGGATTGAAGCAATTTCAATTTCTTAGCTAGATACTGAAATAAGTTTATCTTATTTTAAGGCATGCCTTGTGTCTAAAAATCCATTTTCTCAATAAAGTATTTGAAAATATCTTAATATAAATTATTGTCACATCTTAATTTAGATAGAAATTGCATGACACCCCCAATTAGGTTTATTTTTTTTTTATCATTTAAATTCTAGTCATTATATCTTTGGTTATTAGTATCTTTACCATATAGCCTATATATTTCTCAGTTTTACAGACAGAAATGCTTTTAAGTTAGCTGATTGGAAACTAAAAATTTTTAACTTATGCCTATTGCTATGCAATACTGCAAGCATTACCTGTTTGCTCTTTTTTAATCTGAAAGTCCAATAAAATACCATTAAGTCATTTTGATAATTACTACAAAGACATAGATTGATAACAACTGTATTAAAACAAATTTTTAGTTACACAGTTTTACTCTATTGAAACGGACAAACTTTCTATTCTACTGAAAATATAAAGCCCAAACTATTCACAAATAAAATTTAAAAAAATGATGTCACCTGGTTAAAGTTTCTTTATATTCAAATATAGGGAAGAATCTATTTTAAGGCTTAATTATCCACACAGTAACGTCTTACACAGCTGAGCTATTTTTCTACATTCAATTTCCCTTGCTATGGTTTGTGCTGAAATATTTGATCACATTTACTTAGAACATATATTAGTTTACAAAATATTTCTTACCAAACAAAAAGATTCAAGTGGAATTTTAATTATCAAATGCAAAAATGCTAAATTTAGTCGTAGACCTATTACTTTTTTTTTTTCACATTTGACAATTTAAAATGTCTTAAATTGTACACAGAAACAATGTGTGCAATAATAAACAAAATTAATAATGTTTCAATTCCATTCAAAATTTACCATTATCTCATAAACTACCTGTTTTCCCACTTTCTTCATGCAAATTCGTCTTAATTTCTACCAAGCAAAACTGTCAGTCTTATACAATTGACCCTCAAATTTCCAGGCGCCCTCAACCTTAGTCATTTGAATTATTTATTTTCACCACTAGATGTCACTACGCTCTTCATAAAAGCTAGTGTAGCTAGCTTCACGGAGAAACAGAATAGTAAACACATAATTTATTAAATCTAAAAGTCAACATTATCTGTGAGGAATCATTTGGATGCATTAAAATTTTAATTAATATTATATTTACTATTTAAATATCATTATAAGCCTGTGACATGAGGATCAAGCATTCACATTCTCATTGTCAGTTAGCATTTTAATATTAGAACTTCTGAATGATATTCCTTCAAATACTTACAAAACAAAAGATTTCTATATCTACCACATGTTGATGCTCCCAATGATAATATTAAGGTAAATATCCCCATACCGATTTTATAAGAATTAAATATTGAACACACTTTATTCATTTTACTTGATTTCTCATTTCACTTTTAGTAATATTAGGATACATATTATTTTAAACATATAATTATGGATACTGATATCATTCGCTGTTAAAAGCTTTGGAATATTGTACATAAGACATTTATTTTTGTTCTTTCATCCATTCATTCAATAAACATTTATTGAGACCAATCTTGTCCAAGAATTTAAGTGAAATGTATAATGCAAAATCAGACAGATATTTCAGCCCTGGTGGAATCTAGCTGTTTATCAATGACAACCGATGGAAAGATTTTGACTGAAAAAGAGAAGCTTGCCTCTAAAGTCAGATATCTTAGTTCCATCAGAAGATTTTAGAAGTTTGAGAAGAAGAGGTCTTACTTTTAGAAACTCTGAAACTACCTATCAATAATATTCAAAGTTGAGGTACCTAACCTTTTTGTGACTTGGCACAAGAAGACAGCCATAAAATTAAAAGCACTTGCTCCTCGGAAGAAAAGCTATGACCAACGAAGACAGCATGCTAAAAAGCAGAGATATTACTTTGCCAACAGAGATCATCCAGTCAAAGCTATGGTTTTTCCAGTGGTCATGTGTGGATGTGAGAGTTGGACCATAAAGAAGGCCGAGCACTGAAAAACTGATGCTTTTGAACTGTGGTGTTGGAGAAGACTCTTGAGAGTCCCTTGGACTGCAAAGGGATCCAACCAGTCCATCCTAAAGGAGATCAGTCCTGAATATCATTGGAAGGACTGATGCCGAAGCTGAAGCTCCCATACTTTGGCCACCTGATGGGAAGAACTGCCTCATTAGAAAAGACCCTGAAGCTGGGAAAGATTGAAGGTGGGAGGAGTAGGGGACAAGAGAGGATGAGACGATTGGATGGCATCACCGACTCAATGGACATGAGTTTGGGCAAACTCAGGGAGATGGTGAAGGACAGGGAAACCTGGCGTGCTGCAGTCCATGGGGTCACAGAGTCGGACACGACTGAGCGACTGAACAACAAGGCCTTCAGAGAATGTGCGGCATTTTAAGTTGGTATAGACACAAGTTTGAAGTTATGGTGTATTCACTCCTATCATTTTATTTCATTTTTATGAGCCTCCAACAATCCAACAACATGCAGGAAAGGGACTAGAAAAGTAGGAATAGTAGTGAGTCAAGGAAAGAGAATCATGAATGTTTAGATAGTCAAATTTGCTTCAGCAAAGGAAAACCTCCTCTGCAGCAGCTGCTTGCAAATTGCAGATTTTTCCTAATGCTACATCTGCTGCTCACATTTTAGGAAGCAGTTACATACAGAAAAACCTTTTTCTCTAAAACATTAAAATTGTTGTCTCTCTTCTGTGTCTATCCTTGAGGGACGTAAAGTTGATCAACAGCATTTGTAAAGGACTTGATTCTTGGGAAAAGTGAGAAATAAAGAAAAAAAAATTAAAGGGATATAAAGCCGTATTGAAGAAGGAAATGGCAACTCACTGCAGTATTCTAGCCTGGGAAACCCCATGGACAGAGGAGCCTGGTGGCCTACAGTCCATTGGGTGGCAGAGTCAGACACAATTTAATGACTAAACAACAGCTACAAGGCCACATACTCCATGTATTTCAGAAGTACAGAAATTATATAGCTTTAGTGGTCCTACTCTAAACTGTCTCATAAACCTTAACATCATAAAGAAGATACATTTACATAAGGTTATCACTATCCATATACAGATCTTATTCAGCTTACCATAGGATTATGCCCCCATAAACACACAGTCAAAAATGCATTTAATTCACCTAACATCATAGCTTAGCCCAGCCTACCTTAAATGTGCTCAAAACTCTTATATGGGCAAAATCATCTAACACAAAGCCCATTTTATGATAAGTGTCACTTCAGTTGTGTCCAACTCTGTGTGATCCTGTGGACTGTAGCTTGCTAGGCTATTCTGTCCACGGGATTCTCCAGGCAAAAATACTGGGGTGGGTAGCCAATCCCTTCTCCAAGGCATCTTCCCGACCCAGGGATCCAACCAGGCTCTACCTACATTGCAGGTGGATTCTTACAATCTGAGCCATCAGGAAAGCCTGGAATAGCTCATGTAATTGATTAAACACTTCTGAAAGTGAAGAGCAGAATGACTGTCTGGGTGCAGGATAACTCTGGGTGTATTGGCTGTTGCCCTTGGGATGGCCTGGGCTGACTGGGGCTATCTCTGCTCTGGTATCACAACAGAACATCTTACTGCATATGATAAAAATTCAAAGTACAGTTTTTACTGAATGAGTAGAACTTCTGCACCATCGTAAGGTTAAAAAAAAAAAAAAAACACGGAACGAAACACATTGTCAGTTGAACCACTGTAAGTCAGGAGCATCTGTACTGTGATAATGTCAAGATAAGTTTAGCATGGATGATTCTGCCTCTCTTCCATCTGGTTTTGAAACTGATCTGTTTACTTTATTCCTACAGGAAAGTAGATGCACTCTTTCTGAAGTTAACTTACTTCCCCTTAGAACAGTTTTCTTCTCCGGCTTCCTTTCTTTGCTCCTTCCTTTCTTTGAGGAATGCTGCTGTTTCCAACCAAAACTGTGTGAAGCCAGAAGCAAGTGTTGGAGACGGTGCCGTTCGAGCAGCCTCTGAGAGTCACAGCGAAGGGCACTGGGCTCAGTCCAATCACGAGATGAAAAGGCAAGAGAGTGCTTTCTGTTCCCTCATACCTCAGCGATGCCGCGTCCTTGCTCTTCTAGATATGATGCGGGGGAGAGGAATCCGCCAGGACAAATATCCCTCTGTGCAGCACGAACTGAAGTTTTGCTACAGGAACATTTCTGCTGGCTTCAACATGAGCAAAATTCATCTCAGAACCTTTGAAGCCATCAGGGAAAGACAGGGAAGGCTATTCAAAGCTTTTTCCTGTGTAAAGCTGCTGGTTTTCCTTTTGATTTGCTATTCCTGACTTTAAAATGCCCGCCTCTCTGCATTTTCACAGATTCCCTAACCCATTGGCAAAGTCTCAAATTGTTTCTAAATCAGAAGAGAGAAATACAACACACACAAAAAAAATGTCTTTAAGATTTTCAGGTGAACTCTCCCTCTCAAAGTATAATTTTCTTCCCAGCAGTGCTGAATTATGGGTCACCAAATCTACATCTGCTCACCTAAAAAGCTATTGAATATGCAGAAGAATGAACTGAACCTTTCTTATAACACGTGGTCAAAGAGTTCCTGAAAATGTCCAGGTTTCAATTCTCTTATGCAGAAATTCTTCAGGTAAAGGCAGAAGATATGACATTATTAGGCAATATATTTCAAATTTAATGCCATCACCTGTAAGACTCATTCAGCTTTAGATAAGTGGAGAGAGATACAGGCTACCAAAAAAAAAAAAAAAAAAAGGTGAAAATGCTGTTTCTATACCCTTTCTTCAGATGCTGAAAAACTACTTACAATCCACTCTACTTCTATCTTTATATTTTTTATCCATTTATTTGCTTCCAGAAAGCATAAGGACAGAAAGCATTGCATGACTTCTCCTACCAAAATCCCTTTGTAGCATATTTTTCTCTATCAGTTCAAGTCTATTAATTATCCCTCTTAACACTTTCTTATATCAAAATTCTCTCTTTTCCTATAGTACAGCTAAATTATGGAATGACCCATAAATTAGAGAATTAAGGGACTGGAAGAGGCATTTCAAATAGTCTAATTCAAGCAGCATCTCACATTTCTATCCAAATGCAAGGATATCTTGTCTATGACCTTTAAGAAACTGTCTCCAGAATATAAGTGAACACATTAACAATCTTCTCGCTCCCTCTCCCTTTCTGTAGATAGATAAATACAGATATATATATATAGATAAGATATATAGGTAGATCACTTATATATCTCCAGTATGTAATTCACTTTTATTGAAACCCTCTCAGTGTTAGTTATTAAATACACTGAATTGAGACATCACCCCCAAATTATTCTACCATCACCCCATCTCAGCTCTCTCTACCTCCAGGAGTAGCTTCCCTTTAGTCTTCCTCACATTTGTGTTCAGTCATGTCCAACTCTTTGCAACCCCCAAGACTGTGGCCCTCCAGACTCCTTTGTCCATGGAGTGGGTTGCCATTGCCTTCTCCAGGGTATCGTCCCATCTTGGGGACTGAACTCTTGTCTCCTGCTGACAGGCAGATTCTTTACCACTGAGCCACCAGAAAAGCCCTCTGTTCTTCCTAGTAGGTCTTGTTTTGTCTCCTTGAGCAAAGCTAAATACTATAGTCTTCCTTCAAACTCTTCACACCCCTGAGGATAACTTTTATTTTCCCTTATGCTCCCTATGTCTTTTATTAGCTAGATTGCTTCTATTTTCTTTAATAGTTCTGTAGGAAATAGATAGCAATCCTTCTAGAATATCCAAATGGATAAATCTTTTGCTTTTTAACACTTAATTATTTTACTATTGTTTCCCTGGTGGCTCAACAGTAAAATCCACCTGCAAATACCTGTATCCAGTATTCTTGCCTGGGAAATCCCATGGACAGAGGAGACTGGTGGGCTACAGTCCATGAGCCCACATGGGTCAGCCATCACTTAGCAACTAAACACACACACACACACACACACACACACACACATGCACGCACACACATGTGCACACACATACGTGCACACACACACAAGGACATGGGCTATAGCCTGTCAGGCTTCTCTGTCCATGGGATTGAGCCTGACATGACTTAGTGACTAAATAACAAGTTTACTATTAATTTGTTTCTATCAGTTTGGGGTACTGCTTCAAAAGGAGATCTTGTAAGTCAGATTTTGATACATTTTTACCCATCACAAAGTGTTTTGTTCGTTTGTTTTGTTTTCTATGAAACAACTTGTAAGTCATGGGTAGGGTTTTAGGTCAGTATTTTTTAAAAAATGATGGATATGGGTGCGTGTAAATTCCTTTTCTACAGAATTAATGACTTATTGCTGACTGTTGAAACATGCAGATATGCTACCAGCAGTTATGATATATTGGATGTGTACTGTATTCATAGTGGATGAAGTGAAGAGCTTTGAATTGTCAGAGGAGAATTAGCCTGCATTCTTCTTCCTCCCTGTATTAACTTACATTTCCCATTTAAAGAAATCAATGATCAATCTATAATAACTTCACTAATGCTATTGCTGGGCTCCCCTGGAGAAGGGAATGGCAACCCATTCTGGTATTCTTGCCTGGAAATTCCATGGACAGAGGAGCCTGGTGGGCCCCAGATCATGGGGTCACAAAGAGTTGGACATGACTGAGCAGCTAACACACACGATGCTATTGCTAATTCAAAGTTTCAAATAGGAAAACTAAAAGGTACAACTACAATCACTATATGCTTCACTCCTGTGAACTGGGGGAGGAACAGAAAGACAGTAAGAAGAAATGAAATAGAGGATACTGTGTTCAAGTGCTAACTGATCATTTCCTACCTGCAACCCTTGCTAGCTTCTCAGTTCAGTTCCGTTCAGTCACTCAGTCATGTCCAACTCTCTGCGACCCCATGGACTACAGCAAGCCAGGCCTCCCTGTCCATCACCAACTCCCGGAGCTTACTCAAACTCATGTCCATCGCATCAAGGATGCCATCCAACTATCTCATCCTCTGTCGCCCCCTTTCCCCCCCGCCTTCAATCTTTTCCAACATCAGGGTCTTTTCCAATGAGTTGGTTCTTCACATTGGGTGGCCAAAGTATTGTCAGCTTCTACCAAGTCTCAAAACTTGAGCTGGCAGTGACAACTTTCATTGTTTGATTTGCCCCTCTGTTGTCCTTAACCTATATTCTATCTCTTTCATGTGCTTATTTCTCAAAGCTGGAAGATAGCTCCTTTTAAGTCATATTACTATTGGACAATGCAAGGACTTTATGGCCTTCTTTTATGTGACAAGTTTGAGGCTGATGTGAAAATTTTGCTTTGAATACTGACTACTCACGGTTATTTAAATACAGTCACCTTTCACATAGATTTTACGGACATTGTCTCTTCTCTGAACTTTTCAGTCAATGCTACAAATAACAATATTATTTAGAACTTCTCACACACTAGGTCACAGTTTACTAATGGTTTTTCCTGGCTGAGATAATCAATTAGAACTATCACATAAAATAGTGCACACAAATGTAGATCTTCCTGAGGAATTTGACATGTTTAATTTAATCAATAATCTGGTTATCCTTTTTCCTGGTAAACAACAAGCAAAACCAAGAGAGAAAAGTTAAAAATCAAGAAGAAACCCAGGTTACAGCATGACTACAGCCCAAAGTTTGGACTTTAATCCTGAATGTTCCTGAAGCCACATTCACATTGTTTTAGCGTACCTGTCCTTTTCTTGCAAATCACAATGCATTTTACAGTGTTTTTCTTTCCAAAAAAAAAGACAATTGAGAAAAATTCATGAATATATGCAAGAGTGGCTCTAAAGAAAACTGCCTCTCAGGTCTTTTCTAAAACATTTGACTAAATAAGATGCTTTATCATTTAAGTGAATAAGAGAAAATGAGATAAGCCTCTAATTACAGTTGACAGTAACACTCTAGTATGATATGACTTGTGCCTCTAGTATTGATATGAACGCCTCTGAGCATGACTCCTGAATTCTATCTGTAAGCATTTCCCCATCAAAACCCATGGAATTCTCTTTTGACAATGTGCCATGTATGATTAAAACCTAAAAGCAATATGTTACATTTTAATAGAAGCTACTCTCACCACATTAAGTGATACTGTCAATTATAAGAGATTGTTCCATGAATTTATTCATTGGAACCAATTTGGTTCTCCTTTGATTAGCCTTTTCTGTGCACATCCCTTCAGCTACATTTAGATATAAGAACTAGAACTACAAGCATCAGTTTGACCACCTATATGCAATCATGGATTTTTTTAAAATATTACTGGGCATTGTTTCTCAATATTTCATGTTTAATTAATAAGGGTAAATGTAGAGAGTGTACGCTGTGACTGCAGTGAAAACAGGCCAGGAAACAGGTCTAGAACAATTGAAAGGAGACTGTGAAGTGCTACTGACTTTCTATTCCATTTTCTTGGATGTGAATTACGACTCCAATAATATGCTTTTGGTGGGAAAAAAAAAAAAAAAAACAGTTTCTGGCCTCTTGTGGGGGAGGATCTGAAGAGGTTTTAAATTATATTTTGTCATGAAAATACACATCTTGTCATCTTTCTTTAGATGTTAGAGTCTTTCATCTCGCTTGAAAGTTCAGATTGATCGGTAACCTTTTTCTTTAAAAAAAAAATCATATGTCAGGCACTTTGATGTGTTGTGCATATTTTTGTTCTGGAATCTCAGGAAGCTCAGACCATAACTGAGAAATGCAAATTGAATTTTCCTTCCTACTCACTGACCTTGGAATGGTGTTAGAGTGCCCCGGGAATCAGACTGCCCTACTTGGGACTGCTCTAGGCAATTCAATGACATAATTGTTGATGTGGCTTAATTCTGCAATTGAGGTTTGTGCAGACAAAACAAACTTCCTCATCTCCTCACCTTTGGTGGATACTTCTAGAAGGAACTTCGGTGTGTTGACCAGAACCAAGGAAAATCTAGTCCAGTGTTAAACTGCACTGTCTCTGTTGCTGTCTCATTCTCTCATTTTCTCAATGTGATTTTTCATAGGGACCTATATCTTTTAGGCGAGAGCATTCTAACCACTAACAAAATCTGTGAATGTGCCAGTCCTATGGTTTGGGAAGTAGGCTGAATAAACTTTTGAAGACAGGACTAATAACAGAAAGTATTTTATTAATCCCAACAATTAAATAAGCCAGCTGATGTTCTAAAGCATGATTTGATGTTGCTGGTACCATGGGAAAGGGGAAGGAATGAAAGGGCTTGCTTGTGCTTGTAGGATGTCCTTGAACAAGCAAAAATGAATGAAAATAATGTCAGTGGAGGGGGTGGTCTTCACCCAGAGTGGCAGAAGTGAAAGCTACGTGTATGTGCTGAGATGTGCGGGCAGTGCTAGGAGTGATGCAAAGATACTCTCTTCTGACTGCTTGTAATTTCTCAGTAAAAATTGAACCAGGGTATCAGCTGAGAGAGAATGGAGAAGTTATTGGAGGCTTGTGGAAACAGCATAACAAATAAGGAAGAGTCTCTAAGCTAGTAACCGACTGAACAAACAAGGGGAATTTCATGGGACAGCTGAGTGGCACATGTGGACAGCAGGAGTTTGTAGTCATGGCAGACAGGTTGTCATGGCTATATTATATATCCTCCAGAAACATTACATTGTTATCATGATAGGTACGGAGCAAACATAGAGGTGGATTTAACCAGAGTCAGCGCAAAAAACCTTGAGGTTGTATGCAAGACAGTGATAATAAAAATCAAACATAGCATTTAAATTGGGCAAGAAAGAATGGAATGTCATGGATGTGAGAGATTGAATGTAAAGAGATATTAAAAATAAATGAATTATGATCTCGGGGGGGTAATTTTCTGGAATTGCATTATTAGAGGGAAAGAATGGGAAAGATTGTGTTTAGGGATTGACATGCTTGAAACTGAAGTTATGGAGACCACAGTTATTGAAAATGTCATGATGATAAAAACACTTGACTAATAACCATGAATGTGAGAGGCTGAAGTAGTTAAATGCCAAGTCATTGTGTGTATATGTGTGTGTATGTGTGTGTTTATAGCTGGGTGGTGTGTGTGTCAGAGACAGTGAGAGTAAAAGTTAGGGAACAAGAAGATAAGGCTAGAGATTTAGAATAATCACTTGTCAGCTTTCAGTTCAGTTCAGTTCAGTCACTCAGTCATGTCTGACTCTTTGGGACTCCATGGACTGCAACACCGCCAGGCCTCCCTGTCCATCACCAACTCCTGGAGTTTACGCAAACTCATTTCCATTGAGTTGGTGATGCCATCCAACCATCTCATCCTCTGTCATCCCCTTCTCCTCTTGCTTTCAATCTTTCCCAGCAACAGGGTCTTTTCCGAGTCAGTTCTTCATGTCAGGTGGCCAGAGTACTGGAGTTTCAGCTTCAGCATCAGTTCTTCCAATGAACGTTCAGGACTGATTTCCTTTAGGATGGACTGAGTGGATCTCAATGCTAACCAAGGGACTCTCAAGAGTCTTCTCCAACACCACAGTTCAAAAGCAACAATTCTTCGGTGCTCAGCTTTCTTTACAGTCCAACTCTCACATGCATACCTGACTACTGGAAAAACCATAGCTTTGACTAGACGGACCTTTGTTGGCCAAGTAATGTGTTTGCTTTTTAATAAGCTATCCAGGTTGGACATAACTTTTCTTTCATGGAGCAAGCATCTTTTCATTTCATTGCTGCAGTCACCATCTGCAGTGATTTGGGATCCCAAAAGAATGAAGTCTCTCACTGTTTCCATGTTTCCCCATCTATTTGCCATGAAGTGATGAGACTAGATGCCATGATCTTAGTTTTCTGAATGTTGAGTTTTAAGCTATTTTTTTCCCTCTCTCACTTTCATCAAGAGACTCTTTAGTTCCTCTTCACTTTCTGCCATAAGGGTGGTGTCATCTGCATATCTGAGGTTATTGATATTTCTCCTGGCAATCTTGATTCCAACTTGTGCTTCACCCAGCCCAGCATTTCTCATGATGTACCCTGCATATAAATTAAATAAGCAGGGTGACAGTATACAGCCTTAACATATTCCTTTCCCTATTTGGAACCAGTCTGTTGTTCCATGTCCAGTTCTAGCTGTTGCTTCCTGACCTGCACACAGATTTCTCAAGAGGCAGATCAGGTGGTCTGGTATTCCATCTCTTTAAGAATTTTCCAGTTTGTTGTACTCCACACAAAGGCTTTGGCATAGTCAATAAAGCAAAAGTAGATGTTTTTCTGGAACTTTGTTGCTTTTTCAATGATCCAATGTATGTTGGCAATTTGATCTCTAGTTCCTCTGCCTTTTCTAAATCCAGCTTGAACATCTGGAAGTTCATGGTTAAGGTACTATTGAAGCCTGGCATGGAGAATTTGGAGCATTACTTTGATAGCATGTGAGATGAGTGCAATTGTGCAGTAGTTTGGGCATTTTTTGACATTGCCTTTCTTTAGGGTTGGAATGAAAACTGAACTTTTCCAGTCCTGTTGCTACTGCTGAACTTTCCAATTTTGCTGGCATATTGCGTGAGGCACTTTCACAGCATCATCTTTTAGGGTTTGAAATAGCTCAACTAGAATTCCCTCACCTCCACTAGCTTTGTTCATAGTGATGCTTCTTAAGGCCCACTTGACTTCACATTCCAGGATGTCTGGCTTTAGGTGAGTGATCACATCCTTGTGATTATCTTGGTCATGAAGATCTTTTATGTATAGTTCTTCTGTGTATTCTTTCCACCTCTTCTTAATATCTTCTGCTTCTCTTAGGTCCATACCATTTCTGTCCTTTATTGTGCCCATCTTTGTATGAAATTTTCCCTTGGTATCTCTAATTTTCTTGAAGTGATCTCTAGTCTTTCCCATTCTATTGTTTTCCTCTATTTCTTTGCGCTGATCACTGAGGAAGGCTTTCTCATCTCTCCTTGCTATTATTTGGAACTCTGCATTCAAATGGGTATAGCTTTCCTTTTCTCCTTTGCCTTTCACTTTTCTTTTCACAGCTATTTGTAGGGCCTCCTCAGACAACCTTTTTGCCTTTTTTGGATTTCTTTTTCTTGGGGATGGTCTTGATCACTGCCTTCTGTACAATGTCACAAACCCCAGCTTTATTACTATTGAAATCACCAAGAATTATGACAAGGGTAGTACTGGAGAGAGACGGACAGTGGGTTAGTTGCATTTTAATGATGGTAGGGAAAATGCTTCTTGGGTTCATAAATGATAATAAGGAAGATGGAAAACTCATTTTCACCTCCAGAGTTCTCAGGACAAAGCTGGGGAAGAAAAATCATCCAATGCTCATCAAAAATTTGGGGGGAAGAAATGATCTTAGGAAAGACCCCAGTATTGTTCAGAGCAAGAAGATTAAGGGACAAGAGACTGGGGATTTTTGCTTTTAACAGAATTTTGCTTATAACAGGCTGCATGCTGCAAAGAGCACATTGGACACACAGCAAGAGTTGGAGAGGGATGGGGGACAGAAAGAGAAACAAGTGTGTCCGGAGTTGGAGGATGGATGGGAGATGAAGGGAGGCGAGGAGGCAGTGCAGGACCAAAAGGGAATGAGAGTTTATTTTCCTTTTGTCTTTCACCTTTAAAATGTATGTTCATGTTTTTGTTAGTTTTATCAAGAACTTTTTCTGATATCATGTATACTAATTCTTAATTGCATATTTACTTTTGGCATCTTTCATTCATTGCTAACAAACTGGTTAATGCCATGGGATATTTTACCTTGTAAATGTACATCTTTTGGATAATTTAGAAAATGGCAAAATCTGCACTGTCTTGCATTTTTGGATGATTTGTAACATTACTATATAAATTATTCCTTCAATTTTTGTGTTCCTTATCTCAAAGCAGACACATTTTCTTGGTTCTGAAATCATTCTTGATTTTTCTCCTTCGTTCTTTGCTCACCCATAAATTATAGTATGGATTATATTAGACAAGTCAGAATTCACTCTCCTTGCACAGATTTTTCAGGATGGATGGAACAAATAAGGAGATTTATGGCAATGGGAGGACACCTACAGAATGAAGGAGAAATGGAAAACCACAGGGGTATCAAAATTGGGCTGTAGGGAGCTTTTCTACATCTTCATTTCCCATTTAATATAAAACATGAAATCAGGTGGCTGTCTTTGTGGTTATAAAATGCTAAATGTTCTCTTTGGTAAACAAAGCAAAATGTAGTTTTCAGCTCAGTTCAGTCACGTCCAACTCTTTGTGACCCCATGGACTGCAGCACACCAGGCTTCCCTCTCCATCACCACCTCCCAGAGCTTGATCAAACTCATTTCCATCGAGTAGTTTTAACTGTGACAATTGAATCTATATATATTTTTTCTCTCTCTCCTGGTCATAAAAGTCTTTTAAGATACATGGATATAAAATATTTTCCATTTCAGAATGTAGTGACATGGTAATTAGGTGCAAAATATGTGATTGAGAAAAAAAATAATATACATGATAAGTATTACTGATTAACACACAACTTATTCTCCAACTAGCCAGGAAGCAAATAGCCTATTAATGAGAACCTGAAGGATTGGGGTGATGAGAGAGTGAGACAAAGGATTTGTTAGAGTTCGCTAATGACTGCAAGGAGATCCAACCAGTCCATCCTAAAGGAGATCAGTCCTGGGTGTTCATTGGAAGGACTGATGCTGAGGCTGAAACTCCAGTACTTTGGCCACCTCATGCGAAGAGTTGACTCTTTGGAAAAGACCCTGATGCTGGGAGGGATTGGGGGCAGGAGGAGAAGGGGATGACAGAGGATGGGATCGCTGGATGGCATCACAGACTCAATGGACATGAGTTTGAGTAAACTCTGGGAGTTGGTGATGGACAGGGAGGCCTGGCATGCTGTGATTCATGGGGTCGCAAAGAGTTGGATACGACTGAGCCACTGAATTGAACGGAACTGAATGATTCCAAGGCATTACATCCCTCTATTCTTTTATATTTTTTTCTTCTCATTATACCCCTCATTGATTCCTACTTTTTTCATTCTCTTCTTTTCTTTACTGTTTCCCCCACCTGGGCTTAACTGGAGCAGTGAAAGATTTAAAGTAAGTATTTTTCTTATGTTGGATATTCCAATCCAAACATATATCACTTTCATAATCAGAACTAATAAATACTAAATTTTCAAACTAACAAAGTATATTTGAAAGATAGGAAAGCAGAACAATTTCAGGTCATTATGATTTGCTAGCTGGATACATCCTCATGAGCCAATATGACTGATGATACTGCCTTCATATGTCCCTTAGTCCGAACTACTGTCTGAAATTCTACCCAGAATCATTCATTTTGAATATCAATTAGTTTTCCTGAGGACAATGCAATGCAGGTCATTGATATTTTGGTGTAAGTTAATGACATCAGAAATCCTGTTGGATAGTGACATAGGAAGCATGGGCTAGATTTAGTAGAAATAGCATTTCAGATCACTGTTTTACTGGATGGAGTGGGAGAAAGGAAAACAGACTTCAGTGAGTGCTTGTGTTTGGAACAAGAAAAGTGACCTTGAAAGGGATTGAATAATAATTCTGAGTGGGAAGGGTAGTTCAAAGCTGAAGGGTTTGGCTCTGATGCCAGCATGCTGGCACTACTTCTTGCTAGTTATGTTTGTAGAGGAACAGTTCTTAAGTCTCATTTTCTCAAATTTAAAATATAGGGCGTGATTACCTTTTTTGAAAGTTATTTTGCAGGATGGAATGAGAGTGATCCTACATCCTGGTTTACCAGGGAAGCTGCAGATTTGCAGCTATTTCCCATCATCTCATCTAGTTGACATTTGTCCTAGATCAAAATATCCAAGATTGGAAGATTCATTATAAAACTGTCCTGAATATAAGCTACATACTGTCAACTCTTTGTACACACCAAATGAATGGTGCTCACCATTATTAGAATAATAACTCACAGTTATTTTTAGCATTATTGTTGAATACCACTGGAAATTCTTCCATTCTAAGTTTATTCTTTGTAAACTAAAAATTTAGTATAGTGTAAGTGCTACATGAAATTCTTATGATTAATGAAATAACGTGTGGATTAATGGTAAGAAGACCACAAAGTTATTGATAATTGTGATTTTAATAGTTAATAACTTTATTTTTATTATGAAAAACTCAAACTATATCTTAATTAAGACTGAATCAGACTAGTGGATTATTGAATCACATTCCATAAGCAATGGTCTAAAATAGATTTTAAAGGATTTTGGGAATAGCATGGAGCACCAAGGACAATTAATTTGCGCCAAAAGATCTTGAGCTGTAAGTATGCTAAGTGTTCTTGGTAGTAATTTTAATTCATGGACATATTTTCTATGACAGAGCTTTTAGCTAGATCATTCAGAAATCCAAGTGTCTCACTACATGCATAGACCCTACATTTTTCTCTGTTAGAACAGGATATTCTTATTAGTATTCCAGAGCATATGATCCAGCGATTTACAGTATTCAAAAGCCTGTGAAGACTGTGAGAATATTGAAAGTTGTGAGGGGGGAGAAAAAAAAAAAAGCTAAGAAAAGAATAAAACGATGAGCATTTCCTTCACACTTGTTCCCAGCTGGGACTACAGCTGCTTGATTCATACCATCTGGGGGTGTCTAATTAGAAACTACCTAGAATAGGCTTTTAAAGAAGTAGTTTGAAAATAAACTTAACATCAGCAGCAGTTCACATCTCACAGGGCTAGGAGTTAAGGTTGCATGAACTTATGGATCAATGAACAAAAGAAATATTCACTCATCGCTGCACGTGTACGGTATTATTCCTGAACAAAGCAAAACGCTGCTTGCTTCTTCAGTGCATAATGAAAGTGGTAGATGGTCAGTAGTTTCCAACTATGTGCAACAGTGTGGACTGTAACCCGCTAAGCTCTTCTGCCCTTGAGATTTTCCAGGCAAGAATACTGATGTGCATAGCCATTTCCTTCTCCAGGAGCTGTTCCCAAACCAGGGATTGAACCCACGTCTCCTACATGCACTGCAGGCAGATTCCTTACTGCCTGATCAACCAGGGAAGTCGAATACCAACCACCATTTAGGCTAGTAAATAAGAAAAAAAGAAGCTATTCATATGAGACTCTTGCACAAACTCCTTGTTACATTGTGGTTTAAATTGTTTTCCAGTTTTAAATTCATCTTTTTCTTCTTTTTTAATTTTTAACTGGAGGATAATTGCTTTATAATATTGTGTTAGCTTCTGCTATACATTAGCATGCATCAACCAAATATAATAATGTGTCATTTCAAAACAAGTCGCTATTAATATTTAGGCTACCAAATAATTTGACCAATGATGGTCAGAATTCTAGCCTCAAAAATTGTTTTGGTCTATGAAGAATAGCCTTAAGGAGAAATAAAATTAAAATTTTCCTGTTATCAATTTAATAAAAAAAATTATTATCCAGTCACAATAATGTAGATGTCAAGGTGTCATGGAAAATTTCCAAATCAAAATAATGCTCTAATAGCACAAATTACCAACATTTGAAATGCACATCCAGAGACTGATGAAAAAATAAATAAATAAATAAATAATGCTTCAATTTTGGAGTCACTGCCTTTTTACTAGTTGTATTGATGTCCATCCTCTATCACCAGGTTGAATTTCACAAAAGAACACTAGTATATAGGGTTATCGTTACCATTTTTCTAAATTCCATATATATGCGTTAGTATACTGTATTGGTCTTTATCTTTCTGGCTTACTTCACTCTATGGACTCTGTGGCAGAGGCGAGGGTGGGATGTTTCTAGAGAACAGCATTGAAACATGTATATCATCTAGGGTGAAACAGATCACCAGCCCAGGCTGAATGCATGAGACAAGTGCTCGGGCCTGGTGCACTGGGAAGACCCAGAGGAATCAGGTGGAGAGGGAGGTGGGAGGGGGGATCGGAATGGGGAACACATGTAAATCCATTCATGTCAATGTATGACAAAAACCACTACAATATTGTAAAGTAATTAGCCTCCAACTAATAAAAATAAATTAAAAAATTTTTAAAAGTTACTTTGGCCAAAAAAAAAAAAAAAAAGAACACTAGTATACTAAATATAAATGATATGATATGGGAACAAAAAATAAGTCATTTTGCTTAGATCATAATAAGATAATTGTTTTTATTTGAAGTATTTAGAATTAAGACTATCATATTCTTGTCAAATATAATTTACATCATCAAAACTACGTTAGCACATAGGAACTTATATTGATGCATAATAAAAATGGTGTAGTTACTTCCAAACCTAGAAAAATTTAGTCTTAATTTTTTTTTTTATTAATTAGTCAAATTGGTAACAAACTGTTTCATTGTCTCCATTTTCTCCCCTAAGAAAGAAATAACAATTCCATCTCCAGAAAAAGAGATACTTTTGCATGTTTAGGTGAGTATATTATCACTATTAATACAAAAATTATAATCACTGTTTCTGAGTAAAAAATATTCAGCTCTCTCAAAGGGACTGTGACATAACATTTGAAAAACCTAGAAATTGTGGTTTCTGGTTGTATGTTTTCACTGCACTGTCTGTTACCAAAATATAATTGTATATTATTGCAAAGAAAAAGTAAAAGAGAAAGACTATCAAATGTTATAATACTGGACAAAGTCACACACAGGTTCTTATCAAATATGAGCATTCTCTGTTATCATTTCACTATTTTTTTTCTATTTCTTTTTGAATCTCAGATTAATAATGTGGCTTAAAAAAAAAACTATGCAACAAGACTCATAATTTTGTATCATTCCTTATATGTAATATATTGCCAGCGCATGTTTTGACTTTACGGAAAAAAATGAGAAATGTGCATTCAAGATTAGGAGACCATCATCAGTATTCATTAGGCAGAGTATCTAATGTAAACAAATGGAAGATATTCTCTTGACATACATAAGTTTAATATGTAGATCATAATCACCAAGACAATTTAGAACTGAAGTAGATGAAACAACATAGTGTGTATCCCCAGTTTATAACTATTTGAATGTCACCTTATTTGTGCTATTAATTTTATTACTTTGAGCATCAATTATTTGTATTTTTTATAGGCCAGAATTAAATATGAGACCAATAACCTGTGTAATCTTCTGAGCCTTATATTTTACTAAAAGGAAAACCACATTGGGCTTCAAAGACAGAGTTCTAACTGGGAACAGGGCAGAACATTGGTGACATTTTTTAGTATTCCAAAATACACCTCAAGTGAATCGAGCTGATAACTAACACTTTTAAGTAATTAAGCTAAGATTACTTGGGCATATCAAAAATCTTGTAAAATGGGATGAGGGTTGTTTAAGAACAGCTGAAAAATTAATTATATAATCTACAGCATTTAATACCTTGGGGGGATCCCTTTTTGACTGGAGATTGTATTAACCAAACAAGCACCAGACTAGTACTGGGACTACTAGTAACAGAAACACGAGGAGAAACAGGAGGTTGCTCTATACATATAAATTAAATGGTAGGAAATAGTGACATAAGAATGGGACATGATAATGGACTCAAACACAGACATATAGAAGAGAAGCTTATTTATAGCAGATGTTGGATAAAGGAGGTGGGGGAATAATAGTAAAGCAGGAATAATTCATTACACATTTATTCATTGAACTCAAACATGGCAGTGTTCTGCCATGAGAAACTTTTGTAATCAGATAGAAGATAAAACTAACAGAAAGCATGAAGCAGTCACTAAATCTTTTTACTATCTGTGGATTCGAGGCACAGCCATGAGATTTATTTGACAAAAGGACTGCTACAGCAAATTGTGTCATGGGATGTTTTTCATTGGAAAACATTATTTCAGTTCAACTTTTTCAAGTTCAGTTCTTACAAACTTAGAGTTTCATATTAGAGTAATAACACATACAGACACACGCAAACACACACACACACTTCACCAAAATTATATGCAATCATCAAAATGATATGCATTTTAATTGGCACATTTCACAGAGTAACTTGGCCATATGAGTCATAGAGGATTACTTTTTTCAGAAAGTGTAATATCTATTAAAAGATGCTCTCATCTTATAAAGATTATTCAGCTATTTGGAGGAGGAACAAGAGGTAATCTTCTCATTTGATCTGTATTTCTCAGAGTTCACACTGGGAGAAAATAAGTAATTTCTATCATATAAGAAAATGTTAGTAATTATTGGTTAAGTTATTTTAATTAATAATACACAGTATCACCTTAATACAGGTTACTGCTGTAACAAATACAGCGTTTGCCTGAGTATGGTTTTCTTCTTGAAAAGTTATCTCATATTTAGCCACACTGCTATTCAGAGTGTGCTCTATATTTAGACAGAGTTGACGTATTAGGTTGATTGATATAAAATGCTTTCATCAAATATTATACAATATCAGTTCCTTTGACAAGGTAATCAAGATGCATCTAACCTACATGGTTAAATTCATAAATTCTCAGGAGAACAATAAAGGTCAATAAATAGAGTCCAAAGAAACAAATTCTACCCCAGTTTTTACTTCTCAATATCTTCCCTGAACATGACAACTGCTAACACTTGCTGAGTCTCAATTACTTCCTTTGGACAGTCTGTAACCAGTCAGTTATTCATTCATATTTTTCAGAAAACTCCATCAATCATCTTTTCTCTGCCATGGTTATACAGGTTCTATTTATAACAGTGGACAAATGTGAAGATTTAAGTACTATATGATAGTTATTTGTACACCATAAAGTTCCAAGTAAGTGTGAAATTAGTTTCTTATAAATTAAAACTAATTAAAAATGTGAATATATCATAGTGGTGGAAAGCGGTAGTCACACAGTCATGTCCTATTCTTTGTGACCCCATGGACTGAAGCCCGCCAGGCTCCTCTGTCCATGGGATTCTCCAGGCAAGAATAGTGGAGTGGGTTGCCATTCCCTTCTCCAGAACAGATCATATTTAAGATCATAAAAGAAAAATGAGGACAAAGTATTCATCCAGAGCTGAACTAATGCCCCATGTAACCACACAGCAGATTACTCAAATTTCAAAAAAAAAAAAAAAAGTACATACTCTTAGAGAAAGCTTCCCAGGACACATTATTGTTACATAAACAAAGACATGAAATAAGCTTCCATTAAAAATAAGAAAAGGAGACACATATTTATGCACAAAAAGACACAATATGTATGTATGTGTGTCTCTTTATAGATGATCATATTTGTGGTTTCTGGGGGCTGGGAGGGATTGGTGGGAGAGGAAAAAAAAAGTATCTTCCTTTGTTTCCACCCATTCTTCCTATTCTCCAGTTCACTTCTCCTCCCCCTGATTTTTCTCTTTCTTTTCCTCCTTCACTTCTACCTCTTCCAATTATGTTTAGCTCAGTTCAGTTCAGTCAGTTCAGTCGCTCAGTCATATCTGACTCTCTGTGACCCCATGAATTGCAGCACGCCAGGCCTCCCTGACCATCACCAACTCCCGGAGTTTACTCAAACTCAGGCCCATCGAGTCGGTGATGCCATCCAGCCATCTCATCCTCTGTCGTCCCCTTCTCCTCCTGCCCCCAACCCCTCATAGTTTACCATATATTGTGTTAAATTAAAAGCTTACAGTATTTCTTAGTGATGGGATCATGGGATAATTTTATACACTAGTTTTCACTTTCTACAATGTTCCACATTTAAAATATGATATGTTGTTAAAAATTCGTATTCAGTTCAGTCATGGTTACACAGATATTAGCAAACTTTTAAGATTTACAAATTTGAAAAGGTAAAGAAGGGGAAAAATTTCTTGATCAAATTAATGGGTTTCTATAAATGAAATGTTAATATTTCTCCCCTTGGAGAAAGTCTAATAAGTTCTATAGTAGAGGTATGATAGCTGCAAAGGGTTAAGAATCTACCTACAAGGCAGGAGACCTGGGTTCAATCCCTGGGTTGCACAGATACCCTAGAGCAGGGAATGGCTACCCACTCTGGTATTTTTGCCTGGAGAATTCCATGGACAGAGTAGCCTGGCAGGCCCCAGTTTATGGGGTTGCAAAGAGTCAGACACCACTAAGCGACTTTGCATTTTTTTTTATGTTATAGAAAAATATGCAGGCCTTTAAAAATGAGTTAGCTGCACATGTACTGACAATGAAAAAAACATTGTGCAAATAATGCATACACCTTATTAAAAGCTGCATTAAAATGATAAATGATATACATATAATAAAACTATATTTGGTACAGGTGTAAAATTATAGAAAAATAAATTTAAAATATGTAGTACAGGAAGAACAGGAAAAATTCACCACACTTTGGATTTTTATACAAATGTTTGAATCTCCTTAAACATAAATGATAATTATATTTTTAAAATGCCAATAAGCCGATATACACAAATATTTGATTAGGGCTTAATAGAACTTCCACAAAATATATATTTCAATAGAGTTTCATATACAGTAGAGTCACAATAAAATTTAACATATTTCCTATTCTTTTATTCAATAAGATACTTAATTTTATTTTTCTTCTCATTGTTTCCTTCTTAAAAATAAGGCATTTTGCATTTATCATGAAAGAAAATCAATTTCAGATTATTAGGAGTTACTTCATAATAGTGCACTTTAGGGACAGGGAAGCCTGGAGTGTTGCAGTCCATGGGGTCACAAAGAGTCGGATGTGACTTAGGAATGAACAACAAAAATGGACTTCAATTACTAAAATGCTCAAAGGCAGTTGTATAAAAATATGCACTAGTCACCGCATCAGTTCAATTCAGTTCAGTCTCTCAGTCGTGTCTGACTCTGCGACCCCATGAATCGCAGCACGCCAGGCCTCCCTGTCCGTTACCAACTCCTAGAGTCTACCCAAACCCATGTCCATCAAGTCGATGATGCCATCCAGCCATCTCATCCTCTGTCGTCCCCTTCTCCTCCTGCCCCCAATCCCTCCCAGCCTCAGGGTCTTTTCCAATGAGTCAACTCTTCGCATGAGATGGCCAAAGTATTGGAGTTTCAGCTTCAACATCCGTCCCTCCAATGAACATCCAGGACTGATCTCTTTAGGATGGACTGGTTGGATCTCCTTGAAGTCCAAGGGACTCTCAAGAGTCTTCTCCAACACCACAGTTCAAAAGCATCAATTCTTTGGCTCTCAGCTTTCTTCACCGTCCAACTCTCACATCCATACATGACTACTGGAAAAACTATAGCCTTGAACAGATGGACGTTTGTTTGCAAAGTAATGTCTCTGCTTTTAAATATGCTATCTAGGTTGGTCATAACTTTCCTTCCAAGGAGTAAGCGTCTTTTAATTTCATGGCTGCAATCACCATCTGCAGTGATTTTGGAGCCCCAAAAAATAAAGTCTGACACTGTTTCTTTCCACTGTTTCCCCATCCATTTTCCATGAAGTGATGGGACCAGATGCCATAATCCTAGTTTTCTGAATATTGAGCTTTAAGCCAACTTTTTCGCTTTCCTCCTTCACTTTCATCAAGAAGCTTTTTAGTTCCTCCTCACTTTCTGCCATAAGGGTGGTATCTTCTGCATATCTGAGGTTATTGCTATTTCTCCATATTTAAGGCAAAAATTGCAAAAAGAGACTAAAATATGCTTTGGTGCTTTTAACTCTGAAAGCCTGAATATCCATTCCATATTGAATTTAAAGAACTTATGAAAATTTATTTAGTTTTTAGTTTGCCTTACCCGTTTTTACCTAATGAGGTTGCATTTCTCCTTTTCCTAATGATTAAAAATATCTAAGGTTTTTAAATATATATGTATATATATAACATAAAATACTGAAAAAGTCATTTAATTATACATACATGCTAAATAAAAATATATCATCCATCTAAGCTTATAACATAAATTACAGTATTGTCTGTAAACTGTCCATAAACCTGTGTTTGTAATTGAAATCTGTTATTTAGTGAAAGAGTCACAGACTTCACAGCTATGGATTTTCTTTCACTTCCAAATGAACTGAAGTTCTGAAATGAACCTTAGTACTCTTATTTTAATAGTCACTGCTGCCTGCAAGCTAGCTGCAGGTCATTTTAGTTACCAGAAGCAACAGTAATTTACAGTATCATTCTATAACTATTTGTAGGCAAAATTTTGTAGGCAGCTGACTCCAGCCAAAGGCTAGCTTTAGGATAGCAACATAATCCCTATGAAAAAAATGTGAAATAACTCAGCCATCAAAAGGAAATGCACCTTGCTTGACAATATTTGGAACAAGAAATAGTTTCTGAAGTTTGCTCGACATTTATGAAAATATAGAAATTAAGATGAGTCATCTAAACAGCACATACTTAATACATTCATTTTTCATTATATGAAAATTTCTTTTTTAAAAATCTTGAGTCCAGATGTTTCCCATTATGAATAATTTGTCAATTTGTGCCAGAAACTAAATTTGAAAAATGTGACTAATCATTCCCATTAGAAATGAGACTCAAATCAAGCTTAAATTAGTGAGTGTGTACTTAGATGTAGTTGAAATCTAAGGATTCTTTGTGTTAAAAACTTTTAAATTATATTTTTGGCAAACTGGCTGGTATTCTTCGACTTGAAGGTATGAGAGACATTAAGAGACAAAGCACAGAGTGGAAAGTCTCTACAAAAGAAGAAAAGATGTAGTATTATTCTTGTTTCAATATGAAGAATGGTGTGGCTGGTTTCATTTCTAATCTAGCTACCCTGTGGTTTAGAAGAATATTTTATTTTCAAATTTGAAAAGTGAAGATTGTCTTTTGTGGTAGACAGAACAGTGGCTCTCTGAAGTGTCCACATCCTTACCACTGGAACCTGTTACTATATTACCTAACACTGAAAAAAGGGCTTTGAAGATGTAGCTATCCAAGGATCTTGGGATAGGAAGAGGAATCTGGGTTATCTGAGTGGGGCCAATGTAAGCACAGGGGTCTTTACGTAAGTCAAGAGAAGAGTTAGACAGAGGAGATGAGTAACCTTGAAGCAGGGGCTGAGGTGATGTGATTCTAAAATGAAGAAATGGGCCATAAACAAGGAATGCAGGTGGTCGGAAGGGAGAAAAGGCAAAGAAGTTAATTCTCTTCTAGAACCTCTGGAACCAAAGCAGCTCTTGATTTTACCAAAGGTGGGTCTTTCCAGCACAGGGCTCTGTGCAAATGCATGGATAAAAAGCTCATAAACCCAACCCTGAAAATAAGTTAGTTATAAAGCATAAAAGTTTAAGGCCATGGCCCATATCCATTTTTTATTCATAACTGTATCTATGCATCTGTATTAATTTATTGTTGTTCAGTCACTCACTCATGTCCAACTCTGTGCAACCCCATGGACTGTAGCATGCCAGGCTTCCCTGTCCATCACGAACTCCCAAACCTTGCTCAAACTCCAGTCCATTGAGTTGCTGATGCCATACAACCATCTCATCCTCTGTTATCCCCTTCTCCTCCTGCCTTCAATCTTTTCCATCATCAGGGTCTTTTCCAATGAGTCAGTTCTTCGCATCAGGTGACAAGAGTGTTGGAGTTTCAGCTTCAGCCCTTCTAATGAATATTCCGAATTGGTTTCCCTTAGGATTGATGGGTTTGATGTCCTTACAGTCCAAGGGACTCTCAAGAGTCTTCAGCACCACAGTTCAAAAGCATTAATTCTTGGGCATTCAGTCTTACTTATGGTCCTAGTCTCACATCCATACATGATGACTGGAAAATCCATAGGCTTGAACATTGAGATGTTTGTTAGCCAAGTGATGTCTCTGATTTTTAATACCCTGTCTAGGTTTGTAATATCTTTACTTCCAAGGAGCAAGCATCTTAATTTCATCACTACAGTCACCATCTGCAGTGATTTTGGAGCCCTAAAAAATAAAATCTGCCACTGTTTCCACTGTTTCTCCATCTGTTTGCCATGAAGTGATGGGACCAGATGCCATGATGTTAGTTTTCTGAATGTTTAGTTTTAAGCCTGCTTTTTCTCTTTCCTCTTTCACCTTCATCAAGAGGCTCTTTAGTGACTCTTCGCTTTCTGTCATCAGGGTGGCATCAATTGTGTATCTGAGGTTATTGATATTTCTCCCAGCAATCTTGATTCCAGCTTGTGCTTTATCCAGCGTGGCATTTTGCATGATGTACTCTGCATTTAAGTTAATAAGCAATATATAACCTTGAGGTGACAATACATAACCTTGAGGTACTTCTTTCCCAATTTGGAATCAGTCCATTTTTCCATGTCTGGTTCCATCTGTTGCTTCTTGACCTGCATAAAGGTTTCTCAGGGGCAGGTAAGGTGATCTGGTATTCCCATCTCTTAAAGAATTTTCCACAATTTGTTGTGATCCACACAGTCAGACTTTAGCATAGTCAATGAAGCAGAAGTAGATGTTTCTTTGGAATTCTCTAGCATTTTATATGATCCAACAGATGTTGGCAATTTGTTCCCTGTTTCCTCTGATTTCTAATGTCAATGTTAATGACTAAATCTATACAACCTCAGAGTCATTGAGAGATCTTTATAAATTTTCTAGTCCAATTTTGTCTTTTTGGAAATTAGAAAACTGAACCTCACAGCATTTGAACTATATTAGTAGTTGAGATTAGAAATAAAAATAACATCCTTCAAAACATATTTTAGGCATTTCTCTTAACTGCCAGTTTAGGGCTCCTTCTACCATGTCAAAACCTCCCTGCTCCATATAACTAGGAAATTGAACTGCATATTTCTGTTCTAATTCACTGTGCAAAATAGCCTTAGACTAGACTATTTTATACTGTATTGAACAGAATAAACAATGCTGATGGCAGAGTTCAACAATTTTCAGGGACAGAGTAAATAATGATTATTATATAATAAACAATATATAAATAGAAGAATTACATAATTTATTAGCTAAACTGGAACATTTTGTGAGTTAGCAAGGGCATTATTAATGACTATGTGGAGACAGCAATGAAAATAGTACTGTCTGAGCAGAACTGGATTTATGTCACTTTACATATAGCGAAAGCTAGCACCTAAAGAAATTTAACAACTTACCAGGCATTGTCCTAAGGGCTTTGCTTGCATTCAGTTTCTGTTTCCTCAGCACCTGCTTATGCACTTTCAACACTCTCATTTTAAACATGATAAAATTGAGGGACTCCTCTGGTGATCCAATGGTTAAGAAACTGCCTCACAATGCAGGGGACACATGTTTGATCCCTGGTTGGGGAACTAAGATCCCACATACCACAGCACAGCTGAGCCTGTGTGCCCCAACTACTGAGCCTGCACTCTCCGGAGCCCATGTGCTGCAACTAGAAAGTCCACGCATCACAATGAAAGATTCCACATGGCTCAACGAAGAGCCCACATACCACAGCTATGACCTGAAACAGTCAAACAAATAATTATTAAAAAAATAAAATTGAGACATGATGGGTCTCAAGACAAGATTTTACCTATAGATAAATATATTCATAATCAAGTATGAAGCTGAGACGCAAACCCTGCCCTGGAGGCCACAACATGAACAAATATGCAATGCTATCTCTCATACAATCCATGGTCATAGGCGGCCTGGATTATTGAAGCCATGAGGACAAGTATGATAAAAGAAGTTGTGATTAAAAAAAGAAAGAAAGAAAGAACTTGTGAAAGAATCTCCAGTGGTCAGACCATAGCCTATCCCAATCCTCACTCTTTGGAAGCTAACAACCTGATATGAATCAGAATCCACTTCCCCCTCCCTGATATCAGTGAGGTGTATTGGGGAAATGACCTTATATTCCACACTAGAATCAATAACTGTGTGTGAGTCAGTGTCCCAGTTTCACCAGGAAGTTGACAGTAGATGGAGGGGATAACTGAACTTCCACCTCCCCAATCCCCAGGGGAGAGGTACCCCACTTTTGGCAGAGCAATGCTGTGGGGCCCAATAGGAAGCTGGATCCGAATACTCATCTACCCATCATGCCAAAAAAATCAATAGTTCTCTCTGCAAAAAATTTCAGAATCTCATAATAACAATATCCAGGATGCAATACAAAATAACTTATCATACTAAGAACTAGGAAAAGACAACTTGAATGAAAGAGAATCAATAGATATCAGCAACAGTAAAATAAACTGGAATCCATCAATCTGTCTAAGAGACTGGAATCATCTGACCAGAATTTTACAGAGGCTGTTGTACAAATATTTAATAAGCAATTATGCATTCTCTTGAAACAAATAAAAGTAAAAAAATTCTAATGAATATTTGGAAGTTACAAATTAACCAAATGGAAATGATAGTGAAGTGAAGAATATGACATGGAAACAATACACTCAGTGAATGGGCATGATAGTAAAGTGAAGACAGAGGAGAGAATTGATGAATTTAAAGACATACGAATATAATTTATTTGGTCTAGACATCAAATAAAGCTGACTGGAAAGCAAACAAACAGAATCTCAGAGACCTATAGGATGTTAATAAAAGAGATAATGTTCACTATCATCAGAGTCCCAGAAGAAAAAAGATAGTGTAGGATGAAAAAAAAAAAAATATTAAAAAAATGTGACTGGAAACTTCCTGAATTTGTTGAAAGGTGTAAAACTAAATATTCAAGAAGCAGAGCAAATCCTGAGTAGGATAAACCTAAAGAAATTCGTGTCAAGACCTATCATGCTTCAATTTCTGTAAGCAAATGACAAATAAAAATCTTGAAAGCAGAGAAAAATTGTACATTTTATAGAATCATAATTAAATGATAGTAGATTTCTCATGTGAGACCATAAAAGCCAGAAGAAAGTGGACAAGATTTCTTAAGTACTGAAAGAAAAAACTGAACTGTGAATTCTATATTCAGTGACATGCTTTAGGGATGGAAAGAAAATAAAGACATTGTGAAATCAAGGAAAACTAAGAGAATAAGATAATTATGTTTAAAAAGTAGAATTAAAATTGGACCTACAGCAAAATAAGGTTTCTGTACTTCACTTAAAGTAGTAAAACATCAATTACACCAGTCTGTGGTAAGTTACATATGCATATTATTTTAACGAGAGCAACTAAGGAAACAAACAAGATTGTATACTCCAAAACACTAAAGATGGAATCTTAAGGTGTTCATATAACCCAAGGGAAGGCAAGAAAAGAGAAACAGGAATTGGTTGCTTAGTAAACAAACAGAAAACAAGTTAGAAATGGTAAACAAGCTATAAAATATTAATCATCAATTTAAATGTAAATGTTCTATATAAAACAAGTCCAACAATATGCTCTCTACATGAAACTTCAAATACAACATAGATAAAGTGAAACTCAACATTTAAAAAATTAAGATCATGGCATTCAGTCCCATCACTTCATGGCAAATAGATGGGGAAACAATGGAAACAGTGACAGACTTTTTTCTTGGGCTCCAATATCACTGCAGATGGTGACTGCAGCCATGAAATTAAAAGACGCTTGCTCCTTGGAAGAAAAGCTATGACCAACCCAGACAATATATTAAAAAGCAGAGACATTACTTTACCAACAAAAGTCCGCCTAGTCAAAGCTATGGTTTTTCCAGTAGTCATGTATGGATGTGAGAATTGGGCCATAAAGAAAGTGGAGGACTGAAGAATTGATGCCTTTAAACTGTGGTGTTGGAGAAGACTCTTGAGAGTTCCTTGTACTGCTAAGAGATTAAACCAGTCTATCCTAAAGGAAATAAAACCTGAATATTCCTTGGAAAGACTGATGCTGAGGCTGAAGCTCCAATATTCTGGTTATCTGATGCAAAGAACTGAGTCACTGGAAAAGACCCTAATGTTGGCAAAGATTGAAGGCAGGAGGAGAAGCGGATGATAGAGGATGAGATGGTGGGATGGCATCACTAACTTGATGGACATGAGCTTGTGCAAGCTCTGGGGGTTGGTGATGGATAGGGAAGCCTGGCGTGCTGCAGTCCATGGGGTTGTGAAGAGTCGGACATGACTGAGCCACTGAAATGACTGAAGTTGAAAGCAAAACTATAGATAAAAATATATCAGATAAATATTAAGCTAAAATATGTGGACAATACTAGTGATACCAAATCAGCAACATACATTTTTAAAAAGTAAAATTGTACTTCTAAATATTTTACAATGCCTTTTCATTCACAAAAATAGTTTTTTCAACATGCTAAAATAGGTACCATTAAACCTAGATACAGACACAATTATTTTTTTAAAGTGTATTAATATTTATAAACTTACCTCTTTCTTCCTAAAATGACTTCATAATTTCCCTTTCTAATTCTCCGTTACTTGATGAAACAAAATTAAAATATATCCACATGCAAAATAAAAACAGACAAACAAAAACATAATAGCTAATATCCTGTGCTAAAAGAAATTCCTTTTGAAACAGGTATCCTTGATAATAAAAGAAAGTACTTCATTTCACTGTCCTAATTATGCAAATTGAAGTTCTTAAACGCTCTTGCCAAAGAGGAAGATGAAACTTTCCTACAGAGGGAGTAGACCAACTACTCAAACCAACCCTACTCCACCTCAAATAAAGTTTGAAAACCTTTTATAATGGACTGATTTATTCTCTTTCAAGTTAAGCTGATAAAATCTCCATATGATATCTCTCAGACCAGAGTTATTAGGGAAAAAAAAAAACTTCTAATCAAATAGACACAAATGACACATGAATTAATAACACTGGAATAGTATAACTCCCATCCACTAGGTTGACATGAGTGGAAAACAAAAATCTAAGGTTTGTAAAATAAGCTTTCCCCTTGTCCTCCTTTTAGCAGCATATCATTTAATCAGAATATATAGATAATACTATTGAGCACATAAACATAATTTTCTATAAATTATTGATGATAATTATTTTCATTGCTATAATTTTGGTTCTGGTATATTGATGGGCAAATAAATACCTTCTTAACTACACAGATAAGCTAATTCAAAACATTTAGAACTTTCTTTCTTTGTTTACTGGGACTCCTCCTCATCCTGTCCTTGAAGTTAAAAATGAGATGTTGCATATTTCTTCTGTGTGTGGTTGAGTTTGTGTGCTTTACTTCCCCATCTTCATCCTTTCAGAGTACTGTATGTGCAAGTGCTCTTTAAATTAATGAGTAATCGTTTAAAACTGAGGACTAGCAATTGATAGCTTATTCTGTTGCAGGAGATGGGACAGATTTCCAGGGCCTGGGAGTGGGTTCTTGTTTATCAAAAATGAATTATTGGGGAGACACTTGTGCTGGCAAAGCAAGAGGCTTTATTGGGAAGGGGCGCCCAGGCAGAGAGCAGCGGGGTAAGGGAACCGAGGAGAACCGCTCTGTTACATGGCTCCCAGTCTCAGGATTTATGGTAATGGGATTAGTTTCCTGTTGTCTGTGGCCAATCATTCTGAATTAAGAGTCCTTCCTGATGGCGTGTGCATCACTCAACCAAGATGAATTTCACTGAGAAGGATTCTGGGAGGTTGTTGGGACATATAGAGCAGCATCCAAACTTCTTCCAGCTGTGAGTTTCAATTTAGCTTGTTAGTTCTGCATTCCTTACCGGGACTTCCTGTTGTAAGATAGCTAATGTAAGTGGCTACTATTGGACCTGGCCAGGGTAGGCGGTTTCCATCAGCGGTTTCCCTAGCAACTCTGCCTTACTACACTGGGGAGAAATGTGCATGGCTCCCCAGTTACCAAGTCGGTGTAACTTTATTAATAAATTAAATGATCTTAAAAAAAAAATGCCCACAAGCTAAAATTCAAAAGTAAGATTGCATTCTGAAGCTTTGTGTATTGCTTATACCTATCAGAGCAACTTCCTGCTTTATTATTGTGAAACAAGAGAGATTTTATAATACTACTGGAGGAAAGACTGATACACAGTATCTCTGAAAAAAAGGAGACCGGTTATTAATTGAATTGATGTTTGGCTTGTCTCAGTAGCTTTATTCTCTAGGAACACTTTGGCTATAATTGTGAGATGAGTTTAACCTCAAATATTACATGCAGACAGGAGAATAGCAGGAATTCATAAGAGATAGAGGAACATTGTATAAATGACACGGTTTGATTTGTCTGGAGGAAGTGCTTGCCCCAGAAGATGACGATGTGATTGATGTTATTGAGTACAGTGGTTCCATCGTGTGTTCCCTCGTGACAGTTTCATCCAAGAATTTTAGTTGCAGAGGCTGAGAGAGCTAATTATTCAGTTCTATGCTCTTCAGGTATTAAGTTAGATTTTTATAAGATGATTTATTTAAGCCACACACAGCTTATTTATGCATCCCCATTTTACAATGAGAAGATGGAAAAACAGTGACAAATCACTCGGCTGTGGTCCTTCAGGTGGACAATAGTCAAACTAGGATTGTCTTCATCTAATGATCTCTTTCCACGTAAGAGGTTCCAAAAATGACATAAAATAAAGTTAGCTAGGAAAAGAAAACTGACCCAACATATAAAATATACTTCATATATCAATAGACAAATGAACTTCTCAGGTGGCTCAGTGATAAAGAATCTGCCTGCCAAGCAGAAGATGTGGGTTCAATCACTGGGTTGGGAAAAAACCCTGGAGAAGGAAATGGCAGCCCATTCCAGTATTCTTGCTTGGAAAATCCCATGGACAGAGGTGCCTGGTAGGTTTTAGTCCATGGGGTCACAAAAGGGTTGGACACCATTTAGTGACTAAATTACCACCATGAATAGCCAAAGATTTCAATTTTCAGCAATGCATGCATGGATAAGTTATTTGAACTACACCTTTCACTGAAAACAGTCCAAAATACCACTTACCCGTACATTTTTTAAACGTCTTTTGCACATCATTGAGAGTTTTGTTGTTCAGTCGCTCAGTTGTGTCTGACTTCTTGAGACCCCATGGACTGCAGCATGACAGGCTTCCCTGTCTCTCACCATCTCCTGGAAATTGCTCAAACTCATGTCCATCGAATTGGTGATGCCACCCAACCATCTCATCCTCTGTCTTCCCTTTTTCCTCTTGTCTTCAATCTTTCCCAGCATCATGTTCTTTTCAAATGAGTCAGTTCTTCACATCAGGAGGTCAAAGTATTGGAGCTTCAACTTCATCATCAGTCCTTCCAATGAATATCTAGGACTAATTTCCTTAAGGATAGACTGGCTTGATCTCCTGGCAGTCCAAAGGACTCACAAGAGTTTTCTCCAATATCACAGTTGAAAATCATCAATTCTTCAGCATTCGGCCATTTTTTATGGTCCAGTTCTCACATCTATACATGACTACTGGAAAAACCATAGCTTTGACTATACGGACCTTTGTTGGCAAAGTAATGTCTCTGCTTTTTAACCCCCTGTCTTGGTTTGTCATAGCTTTTCTTCCAAGGAGCAAGTGTCTTTTAATTTCATGGCTGCAGTCACCATCTGCAGTGATTTTGGAGCCCAAGGAAATAAAGAGTTTATAATATTTTAAAGCGTCATCAGCTCAAATTTAAAGAGAAAAGAGGAATCCAGAGGTGTGAGGCTATTCTTTTTCCGTCAGTACATTTCTATCCCTACAAAAATACAGATTTATTTGACAGTCTCAGGGTGAAGGAAGAAGAAATAAAAGCCTAAGTCTGACATATGTTAAGAATTGTATCAAGAGTGCTCCTCGAAAAGGTTAATATCTCCGAAGCCTATGCCTCAGAGAAAGATGAACCCCATGTAAATCTGTTCCATCTTGGATCTATGAGATGGAACTATGACCTGGATCTATGAGAACTATAACTTGGATCTATGACCTGGGCTTGTGTGCAGCTCATCTCAAGACTTGATGTTGTATAAGGTAGCCCTACTATGCACTGACCAGGTAGAAGCAAACTCAAATACTTTCTTAAGAAATCTTCAACCTAAACCTTACAATATTCTTGGGGAACACAGTAAAACTAAAGGAAAAATAGAATTAACAGAAATATAAAATAAAACTAAACCTGTTAAAAACTTTAAATATTGGTCAATATTGGATGATAATATGTATTTTACTTACAAATTTTTAAAAATTCCAAAATTGCAGAAGAAAAATGATAAAAATATTATGTGGTGGATCAAATATAAATGTAAAATTCTCAAAGTAAAAAAAACTCAGGATATGTTTCCAGGGAGATTAGACAAAATCAAAGTTTATAGAAAATAAAGCTTTAAAAAAAAATGGACACAAAATGTACTGACTTAAAAATAAATTGACGATAGACACATCAGTTTATTTCTCTACTCTGGATTCTATACCACTGGGTTATGTATAGGTATATCATTATACAGTGCCAGTACTGCAGCTTTTCAAAAAATAAGATTTTATATATATTCATGATTGACTGACTGATTGACTAATTATGATCCATGATTGACAGTCCAAGACCTCACAACTCTAATATTTTTTAATAAATAGTTACCTAGCCTTGAGATTGGCAAATTGTCTCAAATAACCTGACTACCTATTAAGACTTACTCTATATCAGTAGTGAACTTTTATAAAGTCACCTTCTACCTACTATGTTTAGGATGAAATTTATATGACAAAAATAAGTCATAGTTTCTTATCCGATTGTGATTTTTAAAAATAAAAATCTAAAAATAAAATACATTGTACAAAAACTGTATTGACTTAATAAACTGGAAATGTTGCCATTTTTAATGTAATAAGCCTTGGTCATTCAAGGAGATTCTATTAAATAGTTGCTTTTAATAGTCAATTTATGGGGTCTCTGACAGCTCAGTTGGTAAAGAATCTGCCTGCAATGCAGGAGACCCCAGTTCAATTCATGAGTCAGGAAGATCCACCCTAGAAGGGATAGGCTACCCACTCAAGTGTTCTTGGGCTTCCCTTGTGGCTCAACTGATAAAGAATCCACCTGAAATATGGGAGACCAGGGTTCGATCCCTAGGCTGGGAAGATCCCTGGAGAAGGAAAGACTTAACCACTCCAGTATTCTGGTCTGGAGAATTCTATGGACTATAGAGTCCATGAGGTAGCAAAGAGTCAGACATGACTGAGGGACTTTCACTTTCACTTTAGATGTTTAGATTCTGGAATACTCTTTTTTTTTTTTTTTTTTTTGGCAGAGTGGCTTTCAGAATAGTTCCCCAACCAGGGATTGAATGCTCAGGGAAAGCACTGAGTCCTTAAACACTAGACCACCAGAGAACTCCTTGAAATAGTCTTTTGATATCAGCTTTGTTTTTTCTATTATTTAGCATATTAGCTACATTTTGCCAATGACATTTTCCATTTCTGACATAGCTGAGTCTTGTTTGCAACAGGCATTTATTTTATTCTCTATGTTAAAGATATCTCTCTGAGGATATAATACTACTTAATGTTTAATTATTTTCTTTTGTTAATTCTACTTTCTTAATATTTGTTTTGTTTTCTTATATGTTATACATTTATGTTATTGCTTTTATTCAAACATTTGATGAGTGTTAGTTTTCTCTTTATATCTCGAGTTGAGGGCCTGGATTAAGTATTAGAATTAAATAAAGAGTATTTTCTCTTCTCACATGAGTGTACTTATTTGAGTCAAGTAATTGTAGATTCTAGTTATTAAAACTCTGGTCATGCTACTTATGTGAAATCAGAATGGGGAAGATGTTGGCAGGTATGGAATTTCTTTTCAGTGTTCAATAATTAAGTTTCTGAAAATAGAGGCATCTCCATCTCTTATGTTTATATTCAGGACTCTACTTTTCTTAATGAACAAAGGCTTGGTTGGGAGCACCTGTCTTTGAACTCATAATTTAGAGAGATGAACCAAGCATTTCTTCTAAGAGCAAAATATAAGACACACATTGACTTTGAATGAGGAGGATGATTATGTGTAATAAATTTGGTGATGGACTCAGAGTATGCATCAAATTCCATTCACTCTACTTCAGATTTAAGGTTTCTTTTTTATTCAAACACACAATAACATTGATAGAAAGTCTTCATTTTTGACAGTATGGGATATGCGACTACTCACATTTATTGGGATTGACTGCTACAATTTTTATGCATGACTGGTTGATTAATTGGATCATTGACTTGCTTGCAGTTTTAAAACTTACCTATTTGCTTATTTTTTTAATCTATCTATTAGAATTTAGATGCAGTAAAATGCAGAGAAGGTGTGTTCAACTTACTGAGTTTTCATAAATGTATACATCCATTTAACCAGTATTCTAAACGACGTAAAGACCACTGATTGCTTTACCTCAGAAGAGACTTTAATCTCATACAATTTGTACAATTTTATGGCCTAAAATGCACAGTCTTTCTTCACAAATGTTCCAGGTAAATTTGATAAAAAAAATATTATGTTATTTTGTGAATAATGTTCTAAACTGATAGATTACATTGGTTGATAGTATTTTTGAAATCACTCATATTTATATATCAATTACTGAGAATTGAGTGTTAACATATCCAACCATGAGTAAAATTTTGTTGTTGTTCTCTGGCTCTATTAGTTTTTACTCTATGCATTTTGAAACTTCTGAAGAATTTATCCTTCTTATATCTTATTTTATTTCTAGTAACTCATCTTGTATTAAACACCACTTTGGTGTTAAGTCGCTTAAGCCATGTCCTACTCTATTTGACCCCATGGACTGTAGCCTGCCATGATCCTCTGTTCATAAGAAGAGTTCCCACAAGAGACATCAGCTTTCCTCTGCTTATACTTATATACTTATATCCATAGTATATCTTCCTTCACTTTCTTTTAGTTTTAAGCTATTTTTGTCTAAATATTTAAAATGCATTTAAAATGCAGTAGAGTGTATGTAGTTCACTCTTCTCTTATATTCAGTCTGAAAATTATTGCCTCTTAATTTGAGTATGTTATGAGTTGAAATTTTGCTTCAAAAAGGTTGTGTTGGGATCCTAACAGCCTATACTTCAGGATAAGAACTTACTGAGAAATAGGATTGTTACAGAGGTAACCAACTTAAAATGGGATCATTTACCTGGTGATTCAGATGGTAAAGAATGAAGGAGACCCAGGTTTGACCCCTGGGTCGGGAAGATCCCCTGGAGAAGGGACTGGCTATCGACTCCAGTATTCTTGCCTGGGAAATCCCATGGCCTGCCAGCAGAGCCTGGCAGGCTAAAGTTCACAGGGTTCCAAAGGGTTAAACATGATTAAGCAACTAACTACACTTCAGAATCCTATTCCGAGATGGCTGGTATCTTTATAAAAAGGGAACATTTGGATACAGACATGAGAGCAGGAAGAATACTACATGAACATGAAGATAGCCACATACCGGCCAAAGAGAGAGGCCTAGTACAGTTCCAGCATCACAACCTTCAGAAGGAATGAACACCTTGCTTTGAGACTTCTAGTCCCTAGAAATGTCAGACAATATTGTTTTGTTGTTTGAGTCACCAGTTTGAAGTAGTTTGTTACAGTAGCCCTAGCAAACTAATATAAGTGTTTAGCATATTTGTATTTAGCCACTGATGTGTGTGCGTTCAGTTGTGTCTGACTCTTGTGACCCTATGTAGCCTGCCAGGTTCCTCTGTCCATGGAATTTTCCAAGCACGAATATTGGAATGGTTTGCCATGTCCTTCTCCAGGAGATTTTCCCAACTTAAATTAAACCTGCATCTCTTGCTTCTCTTGCATTTGCAGGCATATTCTTTACCACTAGTGCCACCTGGAAAGCCCAGTCATTGATATAGCTGTATTTAAATATACCAGGTTGCCATTTGTTTACTATTCAAGGGTTTTTGTTTGTTTTCAGTTATTTTTATTTTTTTTTACTTTTGCAGTCTTACCTCAAATTAAATGGATATTTTAAAATTATTCTATTTATTTACACTATTGGTTGTTTTAACTTTTGTGTGTGTGTTGTTTGTTTGAGCTTCTTGGACCTAAAATTTGACATTTTTAATCAAAATTTGACAAATATTCACAATTATTTATTCAAACATAAATTTCCCCTTCATTTTGCCTCTTATTCTTCCTGGATCCTAATTCTAGATATGTTTGATGGCTTGATATTATCTCATGTCAACCTCTTATTTATCTGTCATTTTCCTCTTTTACTTTAAGAGTGTATAATTTCAAAGACCTTGATTGTCATTTGTCTTTTTTCTGATACCTATAATCTGCTATTGAGCCCTGCCAATGAATGGTTAATGAGGTATACCAAACTTTCTATTTCTGGAATGTCCATTATTTGCTATTGGTGCTGTTCTATCGTCATGACAATGTTTTCCATTAGTCTTAAAATATATTTATATTTTTTATTTGTTTATGTATATTTATGCATAATTTCAAAACCAGAGTCATCACGATATTTATAATTATTGACTGTTTTTTCCTTGAACACTGATCAGATTTTTCAGTTTCTTTACATGACTTGTATTTGTTTTTATTGTATGCTAAAATTTTTAATAATACACTGTAGAAAATCTGGATGCTCTTATATAGGGTCTTAAGATAATTCTTTTTGAGGCAGTTAAATTACTGGCAGATACTTTTGATCTGTCAGGCCTAGTTTAATTATTTTAAAAAGTCTCTTCAAGGTTTTGCTTTTAGACAGAGGACACGGCCTTTACTGAAGGAAATGACTCGTGCTCTTAATGCATGGGCTTTCTGGGGCCTCACATAAATAATCTCCCCTCTGTGGCTAGTCCGTCCCTTCAACATCTCCCTGCCCTGTGTCACAGTGGGTGTCTCAGCCTCAAATCTGCCTCCCGCAGGACTTAGAAGCTAATTCTGTGTGTGCGTGGAGCAGCCCCCGGTGAAAACGCCGCCTAAATCCCTCCCCTGACTTCTCAGTGCTTCTCTGACCCTCCTTACTTTCTACACAAATTCCTGCCGCTTCAGCAATTCTCGAACGGCAGTAACTTCAGCAGCTCAAGCTATAACCTGTCTCTGGACATTCTTTTTAGAATCACATTCCTTGTGCCATAGCAGGAAAAGTGCCTCTAATCAAAGATTCCAGCTAAATGTGGGGCTTGATTCATGGGAATCTCTCAAGGATGACAAGCCTGTACTACTTGGCACACACATTAAAAGACTGCTGCCTCACAGACCTTGTGCAACTTTATCATTGTTTATGGTGAAACAATGATAAGGGCTTCCCTGATACCTCAGTTGGTAAAGAATCCGGCTGCAATTCAGGAGACCTGGGTTTGACCCCTGGGCTAGGAAGATCCCCTGGAGAAGGGAAAGGCTACCTACTTCAGTATTCTGGCCTGGAGAATTCCATGGACTGTAGAGTCCATGAGGTTGCAAAGAGTCGGACACGACAGCGACTTTCACTTTCACTTTATGGTGAAAACATACTGGAGGAATAAATGGCAACCCAATCCAGCATTTTTGCTAGGATAATCCCATGGACAGAGGAGCCTGGCAGGTTATATCCCTAGAGTTCCAAAGGGTCAGACACGACTGAGCATGCAAGCACATGCACACATGTTGAAAACACAAGCCTAATATCAATAATTCCACTGTGGCCAAACCCAGAAGTCCCTGTGAAAGAGATTATATACTACCGAAATGCCTTATTTTTTTGGTCTGCTATGGAACACTTCCCAGCTTCCTACAGTTATATTTTCTAAGTATTATATCGTGCTATTTCCATGTTATTTTTAAGCAAAGGAGAAATAAATGTGGTTGCTCAGTCCACTGTCATGAATTTGAACCCCTAAGACATTACTTTTAACATCCACTTGGCATATTTTTGCACAGTTTTATTATATTTTATGCCTATCATATCTCATTTCTTGTGTTCTGAGTCTCTATTCAAATATTTTGGATGAATGGTATTTCATAAAAAAATATGTGTTCTCAGAAAGAGATGTTTTTAGTAATGTCCTTCTTATATGATTTACTAGGAACAACTTCAAGGATGAAAATAGGAAAATAAAAAATGTCATTGAAGACTCTTCTCCAAATCTAAAAATCCCAAAGAAGAAAAAGCTGCTGAAGGAAAAAATAAATTACTAGCATTTTATTAAAATTCTTGTAGAGTGTAGTTTTTCTTTCCTTTTTATTTATTTATATTTTTTTTACAAATGGTATATCTTTCAATCCTTATATTTACCGGCAAAAACATTTACAAAAAGGAAACACTTCTAAACATTACCCCACATGTTATCAAATTTGAGTCCAGATCTGCAGTACTCCAGGGTCTATTTTATTTCCCTATAATATTCTGACTTTCTAGAATTATGACCTTTCTTGTTAGTGTTCTGCAAACACTCTTTCAACTTTGCTCTTGTCAGTCATACTAGTCCTTTTTAAGATACTTTTCACTAGCATTCTTAAGAAATAAATATATGGACCCAAAAATAATCTTTAAAAGTTTTCCTTTTTCTGCTATTTACAAAACAATAGTCTTCTTCCTGCAGAAAAACACTCAAAACTATTTAATTCTGAAAGCTCTCCCTGGTTGAGAAACAGTATACCTGCTTCTGTTACTGGGAATTAATATATGAAGATAGTGTTCTTTGTAACTGCCTAGGGAGGTTTGTTACTTTTCAAGAAGCACATAAATTATAGCTTAAAAAACAGAATAGAAATTCTATATATTGTTTTTAAACAAATTTTTGTACAAAGTTAAGACTTTGTACAAAGCTAGAAAAATTATTTTTTTTATAATCCCATTGGTATTTCTGATGTTTGGAATATATAGCATATTTTTTTAAAGTAATAAGGAATATAAGCAGTAAAATTTACATGACCTTATTAAATTCTAGAACATCCACTCTGGCTACCTGAACAGAAATGAGAATAATGAAAGAGAACTCAGTTTAAAATGAACATATTTGATAATAGAAATATAAACATAATAACTTGAGCTGCTTTTAATTGAGGTCTTAGCTAATTAGAAACTTAATATTAGTTACAAAAATACCTCTTCAATGAAGATGACTTTTTTCAGAAATGGTAATGATTATTTTTAAGAAGATTTTCAAATGGAAATTGTTTCCATTTTAAAATGGAAAATACTTTCTTATAGTGCAGTTCCTACTGAATTCTCATGATATCAATATTTTTAGAGTAAATCATTTTACTGTCAAACAGCATATACTTGATTAAACAAAGGGAAAAAGAGAAGAAAAAGGCATGAAACAAAACCTCCCAATAGTCAGGCTACCACCAATTCCTTTCTTGTCTAGTTTGAATTATGTAGCAGCTAATCATAGTTTGACACTGTCTTACCATCAAAGCATTTCATGAAATTATCCCATTACAATGTTTTTCTCAGAGGCAAAATTAACATGGATGACAGTTTAATTGACATGTTTCCTTTTCTTCTAGTGCCATTGCCAATTAAACAAGTTGTACAAGATTTTGATATTCACTTTTGTTCGTTATTTATACAATTGTAGTCTCTGATTTTTTTTTTTCTTTTTCAACTTTCAGCTTTAGTCAGAAGTGAAAATAGTGCCAACCTTGATAAACTCATTAACCTTATTTTCTGAGGTAGATTTCTCTAACACTTATTGGGTAGTACTTGTTAATATGGGCCACTGTTTTCAAATTTGGCTTTGGTAATTTTTGATTTTCCTTTCACCACTCATATGTGAGGTAAAGAACTTAAGAATCCTGAGAAATCATAAGGGGAAAGAATGTTTCAAGTGAATCTAGAGTTTCTCTTTTTTCAAGCTTCTTAATCTCAGTTTAAATGTTTTTTTTTAATTTAAAAATATGGTTGCGTAATTGAAATAAGAATTATTTTGTAGGGAAATAAAAAATATTTTATCATGAACTTTTAATACTTAATGGGCTTCCGTGGCTCAGTGGTAAAGAATCTGCCTGCAATGCAGGAATTCCAGTGTGTTCGATCCCTGGGTGGGGAAGGTTTCCTGGAGGCGGAAATGGCAACCCACTCCAGTGTTCTTACCAGGAGAATCCCACAGACAGAGGAGACTGGCGGACTACAGTCCAAAGGGTTGCAAAGAGTCAGACACGACTAGCACAGTCCCTCTTAATACTTTAGTAAATTCAAAACATTCCCTTCAGCCCCAACTAAATGATCATTGCTCAGCTGTGTCCGACTCTTTGTGACCCCACGGACTCTAGCCCACCAGGCTCCTCTGTCCACAGGATTCTCCAGGCAAGAATACTGGAGTGGGTTACCATTCCCTTTTCCAGGGAATCTTCCTGACCCAGGGATTGAAACTGGGTCTCCTGCCTTGCAGGCAGATTTTTGACTGTCTAAGTGACTGAGGTTTTGGATACCGATTAAATGGGAGCATACAATTTCAAGCCACATGCAACTTGTTATTGTAAGACTTGTTCCTGCCTTTCATTTACCCTCTCATCCTGCCATTTCTTTTTCTTTCTTTTCTTCTTTTTTCAGGAAGCTTTTCACTCTCTTTCTTCATGCATCTGTTCAAAATTGTTGACTTTACCTTAGCCTCCTCTCTGATACTCAATCCACCATCATGGCTCAACAAACTTTTCCTGTAAAGGATTAGGCTGCATACAGTGCAGGCTTTGCAGGCCTTTTGGTCTCTGTGGCCAACAATTCCACTGTAGTGTTAACACAGACACAGATAACACATAAATAGACAGATGTGACTGCATCCCAATGAGAACAGGTGATGTGCCAGAGTCAGCCCTCAGGGTGTATTTCGCTGTTCCTACACTAGACCTTTGGAATGAAAGCTTTCTGAAGGTATGGGTTTTGTCTGTTTTCCTCACTGTTCTAATCACAATTCCTAAGAGGGTCTTGTATATAATAGGTTTCCCAGAAATATTTGAATCCATTAAATATCACAAAGCAGAAAACTTTCAGCAAAATACAATATTGTATGATTTGGAAAACACTTGGATTCTATACAAATCAAAGCTTTCCCAAGTAATTATGTGGCTTGATGATGAATTACTCTGTCTGGAATAATAGAGCAGGTTCACATTTTCAATTGAATCAGTGTCACCCTTGATTTTATTGTGAATTTGGTCAAAGTAAACAGATTTTCTGGGCTAATTCCTGGAGAGACTTTTATATAGTGATGTGCTTTTTACTGAGTTTGAATTGCATGCTGTTGTCACACTGAGTTATTTCCAGACATAGATTTCCAGTCTTTTATCATGTTTGGTTTAGTGATCTTATTAACTCAGTAGTCTTGCCATTTTGCCTGTCTTTTGAGTCTGTTCTTTGATGGCATATTTTCACCTCAGTCAATGAGTATAATCTATCAGTGTTTGGTTGCTTGAAGTTATTTTCCTTAATATCAAACTAACTTTTTACTCATCTTCATACCTCAATACATTGCACAATGGAAAGCGGAAACAAAAACTATTTCAGAAAATGGAGCCAGCGTCTATGTGGAATACCCAAGCAATTGAACCCCAGAGAACTCTCTGTTGCCAACAGGGTTTTATATAGGTGTAACTGCTCTCTCATGATCACTTATCATAAAGCAAGAGACAATTGGGCCAAGGTAGCCTCTTGCCTGCTTTCGTGTACAAAAAAAAAGAAAAAAAGTCAAATTGAGCAAATAAGAAGAGAAAAAACACAAACGGAAAAACCAATATCACAGCTGGAAGGCAACTTTAAAGAAAAATGATGTTCATCGCTATCCTGCCAGTAGCTGGCAAAGTAGTTTTTATAAAACATATTTAATGTTTACAACCACTTGGAGGCTCGGAAAAGAGTAATACTTTGAAAATATGTTTAATGTGTTGAACCACTCGGTGGCCAAGAAGCAGCTTCTGTTAACATGTATTTGATGCTTAGAGTCATTTGGTGGTTGGGGGGAAAAAAACACTTCTTGTTAATTTTTAACATTTACGGCTGATCAGTGGCTGCTAAAGCAGCGATCAATGCAGGACTGTTTATTTTTCAGGCAACACTGTGCTGCTACTAAAACAATTCACATGCTTTTTTTAAGGCCACCCAAACCTTGTCAGTCATTTTACCTTTGCAACTGTACCACTAAAAAAAAAAAAAAGAAAAAATCAAACACAGGGAGGGATAAAATGCTCCAGGAACACACAGTCATAACATCCAATGTCCCTGAAAATGGTTCTGCCATATGCTGTATGCTGTGGACACTTCACCACTGACACCAGAGGGATAAACAGGCTTTGCTCAATGTCATCAGATGTGTAAAAGCTGCTCAACACATTGCAAGGCAAGAGTGTCATCTGATAATTGGTGTTTCTTACAAATCAACAGCTTGTCTTCACACATTAACAGAAAAGAGCACTCTACACCAAAGTAAATGTAAATTGGGATAGAGAGTCTGTTAGGTTCTTACATAGACTTAGCACAGTTTGAACAAAAGACAATAGTAAATATTGAGCTCATGTGTCACAGGGAGGGACTACATAGCAGAAGGGGGTAAGATCACTAGCTGAGACCTCCACAAGTTAGGCATTCTCCTGCTAGTTTCCTAAGATGATCATCACATTATTAACAGGATCCTTCCCCATTTATTGACTGCATTTTTCCCCCCCAGGCATTGGGATCAGTGCTAAACATACATTTTCTCCTTTACTGCTTGCAGTATACCTCTGGGAATAGGGTATTTTTATTCTTCATTTGTAGGAAAGGAAATCAAATCAAAATGAGGTCAAATAACCTATGCAGTTCTCACAACGAGGAAATGGTAGACAGGGACAAGAATACTTAACAAGTTCACTGCCCACATACTGTGTGGCTAGAATACACTACAGCAGAGTTCTGTCCTCTATCTCTCTGTGGAAATATCTTTTCATTGACTATGACTAGAAAAGATCTATTCCAATATGAAAAATTATGTTTTCAAAAATCAGCATATTTTTTTCCGCTTCTGATCTTATCAGCCATTTACTAGGTCAGCTTTGGTCTCTCATATCACAATTCCTGGTGGCTCAGAATATAAAGAATCTGCCTGCAATGTAGGAGACCAAGGTTCAATCCCTGGGTCAGGAAGATCCCCTGGAGAAAGGAATGGCAGCCCACTCCAGTATTCTTGTCTGGAGAATCCCATGGGTCACAAAGAGTTGGATTTGACTGAGTGACTTTCACTCACTCATGACAAATTGTGAATTAAATGCAAAACAAATAAAGGGTCCCTAATTTAGATGTTGTTAACACATGTGTAATATAAAATTTAGAGGTAAGCACTTCTATAGGTACCCTAAATCCCTTTAAGAATCAGAAAAAGCCATTTCTTCTTTACTCATCTTCTAGAATAATTCAGTCCTAAAGCCTTTTGTGCTGGCAGAGATGTGCAGTTGGGGAGGGGCTACAGCAACCAGATGAAGATACCTGAGCCAGATCCGAGTGAAGGAGGTGTCCACAAAGAAGGGCTAGCAAGGGGTATCAGGGATCAATTAGCATGAGTAAGGCATCCATGTGTGGGAAATATGGCCTGTGTAGGGACTCAGAGCCCTAATGAGGTGAACAAAACCTCCACCCACAGTGGAGGAGACGAGATGATAGAAAGAGTGAAGATCTTCAAAGCTGGAGTCACAGAGCCCCTGGTGGTGTCTTCAGGGGTCGTGACAACTAAAGACTGGGCTTGATCAAACAAGAAAATGTATTAAGGATAGAACAGCCAGATTTCTCACTCTTGGAAAAGAGAATTATAAAATATAAAAGGATGAAAAATAAACAAACCTGTGATAAATGGTGACATTAGATTGGAGTTGAAGGTACTAGAGCATAATCGTGGTTTTCAACATCTGTACAGTGATGGAGAAATAAATATTTTGTAGCTCAGCTGGTAAAGAATCTGCCTGTGATACAGGAGACCTCAGTTTGACTCTGGGGTTGCAAAAAATCCCCTGGAGGATAGCATGGCAACCTACTCCAGTATTCTTGCCTAGAGAATCCCCATGGACAGAGGAACTTGACAGGCTACAGTCCATGAGGTCACAAGGAGTCGGACATGACTGAGTGACTAACCACAGCACGACATGTACACATACATAGATTTACTATTTAGCTGTGCCCACTGAAAGAGACTGGGAATGATAATAGTCCAATAAGAAAGAGCACATAGAAACCAGATTTTTGCTTCTAAATATTATTCTCCATAAGGGTGAGAAGAGAACTTCTTGGAAAAATAGATTTCTTCTTACTAAGGCAGCAAACATGCAAAACAAGTCCCAAACATACTTTTGAGCCAGAAGGTAAGAAGTATTCAACTAATTAAGGATGATATTAAAAACACATAGAAATTAGCTTAGCAAATCAATATTAAATAGATACCAATAGATTAGAATCAATTTAATAAAATATGAAATCTTGAGACCACAGAGAAACAAATTAATAGATGGATAATTTGAAAATATGATGATGACTAGGTTAATTTGTCCAGTTTTAAGATTCCTCTTAACAAAATATGCAATAATAGTTACAGGAAAGATAGAGCAATTTTACAGTGGAATCAGCATCTAATATAGACAACCTTTATATACACCTCAGTTACGCCTTCCTTCAGTATTCACATCTTTATCTAATCCTATTTCCTTGAGTGTAGAATGGGCTTATCAAATTGATTCTAAAACAATACATAGAATATGACAAATAATAGGATATCAGACCTCCCATGTGACACAGCAGTAAAGATTCCACATGCAATGCAGGAGATGCAAGAGACACGTGTTCAGTCCCTGGGTTGGGAAGATCCCCTGGAGAAGGAAATGGCTGCCCACTCCAGTATTCTTGCCTGGAAAATTCCATGAACAGAAGAGTCTGTCTGACTAACAGTCCATGGGGTTGCAGAGTCAGAAATGACTGAACACACACACACAGTAGGAGATCAATTCCAAGATAACAACCACATGAGGGCCTTAGTAGTGCTTCTTCTGAGAATCTTCAGTAGAGAATCTTCAGAGGAGACCATATTCCTGATGACTAGCTTGACACGAAATCCACAAGAGACTTTGCAACAGAGACACTCAGCCAATTCCATGCCCCAGACAAGAGATAATACATGTTTGTAGTTTTATAGTTTTGAGTCTCTAAACCATTGGGCAATTTGTTACAAAGTAGTAGATAATATCAATTTCATACCTGGCAGTGAGGTGCTGCCATAACAAATACTTAAAATGTGGAAATGCTTGTGTAGTCAGGCAGTGGGCTTTGAGAAGAATGTGTCAGGACAAAGTGCCTTGAACACATGGTTTATTGAATCATCATTCACTTGCAAGGTAAGTGAGGAAGCTGTAAATGAGGGCTTGCAACAAAGAATCTCTTACTGGGAACTAGAGGAAGAGGGATCATTGTTATGCAGTGGCAGAAATTTAGCAAAACTGTTGCCTGCATTTATTTCAACAATAGAAAATAGATTTAGTGACTTTTAAACAAAAACCTATCCAGGTCTTGCTGCTTTTGAAGGTTCCTGGTCTTTCCACATGGCAAATGACACTAAAATGAAGAGGTGACTTCCAAGCAAAGCTTAAATCCAAGACATTGCCCTGGAACATTTTACTATATAAGACATTATGGAGACAATTGATGAAGCTTGAATAGAGTCTAAAGATTAGATTGTAATAATAAATTAATGTTAATTTCCTTATTTTGATAAATGTATTTTTGTTGTGTAAGGAGAATGTCTTTATTTGTAGAAAACAGGCAAAATTCTTTCTCCACTCTCCTGATAATGGCTATGCTTATGGGGCACAGATAGAAATCAATGGTAGTTTCCCTGTTCATTCTATACCACTTGAGCTGCTCTATGAGCTCATGGCTGGCACGTATGATAAAATATTGCTTTATCATTTTATGTTTGTCTTTCTGTGACACTTCTGTGAAAGCAAGGAAGTATGGAGATTTATGCTTTAAAATAATAATGGAGTAATAAATTGTGTGAATAAATAATGGTATAATAAAACATTACATTTTAACTATAGTCAGAGTCTTCACTATTTCTTTCTTGGAGCTGGACTATTTAGTAAGACCATGTAGAAAATATTCTCTGTTTAAAAACCTACCAACCGAGGTTTAAGCAGTACGTGAACCGTGGACTTCCAGATGTTCAACCTGGATTTAGAAAAGGCAAAGAAACAAGAGATTAAATTGCCAATAGCTGTTAGATCAGAGATAAAGCAAGAGACTTCCAGAAAAATGTCTACTTCTGCTTTATTGACTACGTCAAACCCTTTGAGTGAATCACAACAAACTTTGGAAAACCCTTCAAGAGATGGGAATACTTGACCAATGTACTTCCCTCCTGAGAAATCTGTATGCAGGTCAAGAAGCAACAGTTAGAACCAGACGTGGAACAATGGACTGGTTCCAAATTGGGAAAGGAGAACATCAAGGCTGTATATTGTTACCCTGCTCATTTAACTTATATGCAGAGAACATCATGTGGAATGCCAGGCTAGATGAAGCACAAGCTGGAATCAAAATTGCCAGGAGAAATATTAATAACCTCAGATATACAGATGACACCACCCTTATGGGAAAAAGAGAAGAGGAACTAAAGAATCTCCTGATTAAAGTGAAAGAGAGTGAAAAAGCTGGCTTAAAACTCAACATTCAGAAAACTAAGATCATGGCATCTGGTCCCATCACTTCATGGCAAATAGATGGGGAAACAATGGAAACAGTGGCAGACTTTATTTTGGGGGGCTCCAAAATCACTGCAGATGGTGACTGCAGCCGTGAAATTAAAAGATGGTTGCTCCTTGGAAGAAAAGCAATGACCAACCTAGACAGCATGTTAAAATGCAGAGACGTTACTTTGCCGACAAAGGTCTGTCCAGTCAAAGCTTTGGTTTCTCTAGTAGTCATGTGTGGATATCAGAGTTGGACCATAAAGAAGGCTGAACACTGAGGAACTGATTCTTTTGAACTGTGGTGTTAGAGAAGACTCTTGAGAGTCCCTTGGGTTGCAAGGAGATCAAACCAGTCAATTTTAAAGAAAATCAGTCCTGAATATTCATTGGAAGGACTGATGCTAAAGTTGAAACTTCAATACTTTGGTCACCTGATGCAAAGTACTGACTCACTGAGAAGACCCTGTTGCTGGGAAAAATTGAAGGCAGGAAGAGAAGGGGAAGACAGAGGATGAGATGGCTGGATGGCATCACCAACTCGATGGACATGAGTTTGAGCAAGCTCTGGGAGTTGATGATGGACAGGTTAGCCTGGCGTATTACAGTCGCTGGAGTTGCAAAGAGTCAGACAGGACTGAGCGACTGAACTGAATAACCTATCAAAATCTCCACCAACATTTCCATCCTGGAATTTATCTCCAAACCTCATGTTAAACAGAATGCAATTCATTAAAAAAAAATCCAAGGGGGTGCATGTTACTTATTTAATTTTTGTGAAGCCAATAGTGTAATTCCTTGAGATGTGCACTACTTTACTTAATTCTTTCTAAACATTTTTTAAACTCAGTGAATAAGAGATACTTATTCCCCTGATTTTTTCTGATGCATGGAACACCACCCTCTAATTATAAAATAATACAGTAATATAATATTCATACTAAAGTCTATACAAGCACAGCTGAGATTAAAAACTAAAGTTTCCAAATAAATTTTAGAAACCACTAACCCTAGAAAAAGGATATAATTGATTGCACTAACTTTGTTATAAAGAACCCAGGAGTCATTCCTATTTTCTGATCCATAAGAGTTTTCATAGAAAAATAAAGATGAAATAATAAATGATACTGCATGTAATTATCATAATGGTTAAGGAAAACAGGAAATGCAAATCTCCATTAGTTCACCTGGCCCCTAACTATTGCTCAGGAAATGGTAGGTCTCACTTCATAAATTATGATTCACAATTAACATCTATAACATGTGCCATAGGGACCTGGTTACGAATAACCCACTCAGTGGCTTAAAAATGGCTGAGCTCAGGCTGAAGAAGACAATATAGGTATAAATATGGGTTTATAAATCTTAAATCTGTCAGCACTCTAGAAAAAGTAACTGCACACCCTACTGATGCAAAATCATCAGATATTAAAGAGGGCACATTACTGTAATTCATTGTTACTCCAATGATCTTACAGAATTAAGACCACATTCATAACATCCAAATTTGTCTCCAAGGAAAAACTTCGAGTTGGGGAATATCTGGATCATAAAGTAGTTTCCTTAGGTCAGAGTAAAGGCACTTTATCTGTGAATATTATTTCCATAGCATGTTAGATGTAGCACAAGTTAGTGACAAAGTGACCTTTCTCTTAAACAATTCACAGATTCACTAGAATTTTCTTCAACTTTGGGGAACTAAATATATTCCACAGTCTTAAAAGTCTTAAATACCAATTTACCTCAAAAATTTCTACCATCCTGCTCACCATTATCCTCCCTTTGTAGACTTATGAGTTTTACACTTTTCACATTTGTTAACTTTGATTCCAGGTTTAATTGTTCATCATATTTTCAGATGTAAAATTCATTATTGTTAAATTGACATTTGCCTAATAGATTTTTTTCTTGACCTTTTATATCACAATTAAGCTATCTTTTTGTTGTCCAGTCTTTCAGTCATGTCCTACTCTTTGCAACTCTTTCCATGAACAGAGGAACTCCAGGTTTTCCAGGCAAGGATACTAAAGTGGATCACCATGGCCTCCTCCGGGGGATCTTCCCAACCCAGGGATCGAACCCATGTCTCCTGTATTGGCGGGTGGGTTCTTTACCTCTGAGCCACTAGGGAAGCCAAAATGAATGTTAATTTAACTTGAATACTTTTTTACTATCTGTTGAGAACAAAACATTATATTGAGAGATAGAAGAGTAAGCCAAAATTCCCTGATTAAAGAAATTTGAAATCTGCTTGCTCCTATGTATGGAAGTTGAGCAGATGAGGCTGAATGGAGAAGGAATATATTACCTCTTATAGATACAATTTGCTTAGATATGTATTTTTTAATTGGCCGTGTCTTTTATTAAAAATGAAATAGGAACATTCTCGATTATTGGGAAAGGGTAGTGTTTCCCTGAGAACACCTCAAGCATGGATATGCAAAGCCAACTGTGAGATTTTCCACAATAGCTACATTGTCCAACACACCATAGTCAGTTCTATCTGGTCTTGACTGCATATTATTTTAATATTCCAAGGAAAATGACACAGAGGCAGGGATTTCCTAAAATGGGTGTAGCAAAAGAAAACAGAGGGGAGAAAAAAGAACAAACCATGGGACAATTAGAGTAGTAAGCCATTTCCCGATGCTAAGGAGGGTATGCATGGGAGTGAAGTTCAGGTGCTCTAGGGACAGAACTATGATGTTAGGATGCAGCAGGATTTTTTTTTGGTCAAGTAAAAGCTGAAACAACAAATCTCACAAAACTAACCAGGTCTTCTCTTAATAGGTGTATTTTGGTTACATGTACATGTAGGATTCTGGGAGATGGCAAAAGTAGTGCCTGATAGTTTTTCAATTTCTAGTATTTAATATGTAAATGGTGTTTATACTTAGTATTTATCTGAAAATGGCATATTATGTAAATGCAATCCAAGAATACCTGGGTGAACTCATAGCATATGATACGGTTCCACATTCAAAAGAAATACTCCTCTGTTATTAAAAAAAAAACAAACTATATTTTAAAAGGAGGGTGCATTGAAAATCAGTTTAGGTATTTACAGAAGTGTCTTGAATAACCAGTGAGAAATTTGGTTATAGTATATGACAAAGCATTTTAAAGAACCTGTTCTTCCATGGATCTTTCTGATAACTCATGGTAGCTCAGCAAACTCTGTCTCTCCCCAGTACCAAACGTGGACCACTTAGTTCTCTTACTCATCTATCCTTCGCTTGAATTTCCGGATTTATTTCTCTCTTCAGGCACTAGCTGAAAATTCTTTATATAAAGAATGTTTATAAATCTTTATATAAAGGTTCAGCTCTTCAGCCCTAACCTTTCTCCTAATTGGCATAACAAAAGACCTAATGGATTATCTAATAAAACAGAATTTTCTAATACTGCAGAGGAATGTGTCTGTTTGCTTTAAGGATGCTGTATCAGTACTAAAGAGTAACTAAAGGTCATGAATTCATGTAAATACTTCCAATTCACATGCAGTAAGCACCAGGTTAAAAGTATTTATGTACTGGATTTCATTGTCTTCTTAAAAGCCATACTTTGTCTCAAAGTACTGTCTTCATTTTTCTCCCCCCACCCTTCATTTTTCTACTTGTACTTATCTTCAAAGTGTAAGTTTATAAACAGCTGTCCATATTTTTAGGGACTATTTACTAATAAGACATTTTCCAAACTGTATTTCTAAATCTCTAGCAATCATCAGTTCAGTTCAGTTCAGTCGCTCAGTCGTGTCCGACTCTTTGCGACCCCATGAATCGCAGCATGACAGGCCTCCCTGTCCATCACCAGCTCCGGGAGTCTACTCAAACTCATGCCCATCGAGTCAGTGATGCCATCAAGCCATCTCGTCCTCTGTCGTCCCCTCCTCCTCCTGCCCCCAATCCCTCCCAGCATCAGGGTCTTTTCCAATGAGTCAACTCTTCGCATGAGGTGGCCAAAGTACTGGAGTTTCAGCTTCAGCATCAGTCCTTAGCATAGTATAAAAGAAGCAGTTTAAAAAAAAAAAAAAAAAAAAAAAAAAAAAGTAGCCCTGAGTATGCACACAAAAGTTTAAATCGAAGTGAACTCCTCTGAGCTGATTTCTTAGGTCAAAGAGAGAAAATGGTCTTTGAATGCCTGATAAGGTCACAGACACAAGTTCCAGTGCATTTATGGTAAATCCATGTGACAACTCCTATTGCCACTAACCTACGTCTGCCCTCAGGGTACCCTGTGCAATCTTCTTTGCTTGTCTGGGATGGTTGAGGGGGCAGCAGGAGTCCTCTGAGAAACGTCAGACTTAGGAAATATTAGCAGTGGTTCACATAGAGCATTTCCAGTTGAAAACTAGAAGTGATGAGGAACTTTATCTTACAAATGTGCTGGAAACCAGAAGTTACTATGAAATAAATTCAGGGACTGGCTGTGGTGACTGGGCAATAAAAGGTATAATTAAAAGTTGTCATTAAAGCTGGAATCCTTAACTCACTGGCCCTAAAATACATATGATAGGACTTTGTGAATTTCGTTGTTGTTATTCAGTTGCTAAATCGTGTCTAACTCTTTCTGATCCCCGTGAACTGGAACACACAGACTTCCCTGTCCTTCACTATCTCCCAGAGTTTGCTCAGACTCGTGTCTATTGAATCAGTGATGACATTCTTTGGGAATTCAAGTAGTAAAAATTATATTATATTTAAATTGCTAAGAATTATGATGATACTATAGACTAACTGTAAATTTATTCTAGTAATGGCTATATAATGATACTTGCCTCCGGGTTTGATGGAATAACTGCTATGGGTTATTATAGACACAATACCTTTTTTACAAAGTCTCTCTGGATAGCTCCAAAGCATGAAACACATCCCTTTATGAAGTCCTTCCAGATGCAATACATGTTTTGGGTAATTTATTTTGGGCCTAGAATTACTATTTGGTATTTGGTGTTACCTCCAGAACTGTGTAGGAGTCTGAATTTGTAATGGCAATCACTTTCAGTACAAAGTGAGCAATGTCCTTAAAATAAAATGGCCTTCTATGAATAGGGAAATATAAAGATTGTAAAATAGTGAAGAAATGTTATATATCCTAGATATTTATGTATCTATTCAAGCATTTACAATGGAGCAAGACAGGAAAAAAGTTAAGCAGAAAAAAATGTTGAAAAATTAAATGAAATTAGTTGTATCCTACATAGTGCAAGAATAATCTTCTGGGTTACAAGTTAAGATATTTCCATCAACCTGCAGAAAAATACATGCTGAAAAGACCTCATTGTAGCATCTGACAGAATTTTTATTTGCTTACTCACCCACAGGAGACATTTCTGGAACACTAGCAATGTAAGGTCCATCCAAAAACTTCGGCTCATTATCATTAATATCCTGCACTTTGATGATGAATTCTGATTCAGGTTCCAGGGGCTTCCTGGTTTCTATGTCCACAGCCTGAGCACGAAGGGTATAGAAAGGTTTTTCCTCTCTATCCAGGCTCCTTATGGCATGAATGTCCCCTGTAGTTTCATCAATGGTAAAAACGGTGCCGGCGCCATCTCCCGAGAGGGTGTATTTTACGGTGCCCTCTCCTTTATCTAAGTCGGAATGGAGCTTTAGGGAGAGAGAGAGAGAGACAGAGAGAAATACCATTAAAGGGATGCTCACATGTTAAAAAGTCATAATTGCAGTATAATTTTTTTTATCAGAAAAGTTAAGCCAAAAACTTATGGCTCTTTTTTCCCTTTTCCCTTTTTTTTTCACCAATTATTTTTACAAATATTTTTAACAGAAAAATTTGGAAAATGTATGGTGAGCACCTATGTATACTATATATCTCAGAGATTCCACTGTTTCCCTTTCAATCTTACTATACAGGACTTTTGATTTATCACATAGATAGATCACACATCTATCCTTTCATTAACTCTCCCATCAATCCATCTTATTTCTCCATGCATTACAGATGTCAGAAGTATAGCCCCAAATCCATCAACATGCATAAATACAATGATTTTGAACATTTACTTCTTTCACATACTTTGGGGGATGAAATTTCATAAAATGAAATGCACAACTCTTAAGCATACTTATTGCTTCATTTTAAGTGACTGTTGTATTAAAATAGATTAGCTGATATATATTAAATCAGTCCATGGTGACACAAAGAGTCAGGCATGACTGAGCATGCACATGCATGTACACATATTAAATTAAAAACCTTCCAGATACCCTGAAGATAGAAGTCAATAATGTGCACCCAGTGAGACATATAGCAAAAACAAAGCAAAGCTCAGAAAACACTATCTTTTCATTTGAAAGGAGAGGACAGTTTTGGCGTACCAGGTCGATTTCAGATATGAATGATGGAGTATCTCATTTTAACAGACTGACTCTCAATGAGTTATTCAATCTTACTCAGCCAGATGATGGGTAGAATAACTGATTATTCCTTCAGATTCACAAATGTTTAGCTCTAATCTGTACTATATATTTGAAATGTAATAATATAGAAAAATTTTGAATTTCTGCTGATTTCTTTTGAAATTCAGCACATGTCTAATTGACTATAATACAATAAGGAATGAGAGACATATAAATATAGTAGAGGAGAGGACCATTAAGAAGAGAAATTATTATTGTGATACTTTAAATCAGTGTTTTTCAAACTGGAGTCCAAGAATTAACATAAGATGACCCTGATGCTGGGAAAGATTGAAGGCAAAAGGAGAAGAGGGCCGCAGAGGATGAGATGGTTAGACAGCATCACTGACTCAATGGACATAATTTTGAGCAAACTCTGGGAGACAGTGGAGGGCTGGGAAACCTGTCGGGCGGCAGTCCATGGGGGTCACAAAGAGTTAGACACAACTGAAGTGATTGGGCATGCATGCATATCATATGATATAAATGTTTCATTATATACAATCTCTAAGAATATGTATGAGTGAAAGTCACTCAGTTGTGTCTGACTGTTTGCAAGCCCATGGACTATACAGTCCATGGAATTCTCCAGGCCAGAATACTGGAGTGGGTAACCTTTCCCTTCTCCAGGGGATCTTCCCATACCAGGGATCAAACCCAGGTCTCCCTCATTGCAGGCGGATTCTTCACCAGCTGAGCCGCAAGGGAATTCCCAAGAATATGTATACTCATATATATAATGTGAATAATATACATTCATATTCTAGTTAGATTTAAAAGGATGCTTATTTTTATAAATCATATTAATTTTCATCCAGATGCTGATCTGAAATGTTTTAAAATATTTTTATCTGATTTCAATGTTCAAATTTTTAGATTTAAAAGTTCATTCCAGTCAACAGAGTAACCAAAGAAAATATGTTAAACTTCTAGTGTAACCGAAACCATTGGTGCCATATTTTAAAGTATATGCAAGTATAACTCTCTTGCAAAATTTTGGAGAAAAATGAGTTTTGTTTTTCTTAATATTTTAACACATTCTAAAAGTTTTGAAAATATTTTAAAGCATATAATAATCCTTTGCAAATAGGCATTGTGTGTATTAGTAATATTAAAAAAAAATCAACTTCACCACATCTTTGTCCTTAAACTTAACATCCTCCTTTAGAATCAGTAAAATAACATCATCCTTCATATTAATGTCATTAAATGACTTTATTCATTTTGTGAATTTGTATTTATTCCAAATGGCTCTGAAGTACACTTGCATAAGTGCATAAGCAAAGAATTTATACTGGGTGGATGTTATAATTTAAACAATGAGAAAACTATAAAGGAGCACCACATCTTTTTTTTTTCCTTAAAAGTCTCTGTATATTTTACTCAAGTCTAAGGAAAATTGCTAAAAATGACAGGAAGAAGTTTTTTCCTCCTAATTTTTTATAAACTGCTATGAAGCATAGGAAGTTTCAAGCGTAAAATCAAGCTGTAGATAAATGTTCTTTGAACTTAGGAATTTCAAATTACAAATTTCACCCACACCATTAAAGGTTTTCAACACAGTGAGAATTACTTTTGCTTTCAAATTTATCTGAAGATATGAGACAGGCAAAAGCAATGACTTTATAAACTGGATCCATTTTGCCAATGGCCCCAAAGAATATCTGCTAATTTTGTGGGAACCAAGTGAAAATTCTAAGTAGGTTTTTACAATGTGATCCAAATAGAGTTACCAAAAATATCTCCATTTAGCCAAAATCAGACCTGTTTTCTTTTCAAACTGACATAAGACTAAAAAAGCAAATGTGTTTTCAGTTCATGGATCCAAGATCCAAATGAAATTCAATTGTTGCTACTCCTTACACGTCTATCTTTTCCTTCTAATTTAAAGTTGGGTTTTGCAGAGATTAAAGCTTCAGAAGAAATATGTGAAAAGATGTTAAAATTTAAACTGAAAATGAGATTGATGAAGGTAAAATTCTCGAGAGGATTAGAGTGGTTATAGCAGTTTATTGCATGATAATACCTTAAAGAAGATCACCTGCAGTATCCGGCATTGACAGGCAATGTTTAAAATTATTTATTCAGTATTGATTGAGTCCACTACATGCATGACTAGCTAAAAGTATAGGTATGTTTGCAACATTAGTTCTAATGTTAAATGATGTTGGCCTGATGTTGGGAATCTTAAAATTTTTTTTTTGTATTACATATAGAATAATTTGAGTAGAGAATGTTATAAGCTAACATGAAAATCCCTACCATCCTCTTACCTAGAGATAACTTCTGTCACTTTATACCCTTTCTGTTATATATATACACATTCTTATACAAATATATCTGCAAGTTTATATATATTTATATATGATTTTATGTGCTACGGTATTGTGCAGTCTCTTCAGTTATGTCTAACTCTTTGTGACCCTAATGACCATAGAACGCAAGGCTCCTCTGTCCATGGAATTCTCCAGGCAAGGATACTGAAGAATGCCCTCCTCCAGGGGATCTTCCTGACCCAGAGATCGAACTCGTGTTTCTTGAGTCTCTTGCATTGGCAGGCAGGTTCTTTACCACTAATGACACCTGGGAAGCCCATAATTTTATATGTATATATAATAGTCTCTTATTATAAATACATATAAACTTGATATAAAAATGAGAAACCTGTCAACATTTTCCATAACCATAATCATTTCCAGTGTAATTTTAAATTCTTCAGAATTGCTTTTTAATACCTGCATTATATTTTTTAAAAGAAGTTGAGTGATTCAATGGCTTTTGCTCATCCTTTCATAAGTGATGTGATGACTATGTGTGTGTTGTCCTGTTTAATTCCATAATAAACAGGCAAATACAAACAGAAGGGTAATTATCCAGACCAAAAATGTGATGTTTTTTATGAATCAAAAGTTTTTGAATCTTGAATGATTCCAGAACTTGATCTCCATAGATGAATTTGATTTCTTAAAAATTTTAGCAGTGCAACTCAGGCTCAGTTTACATTATGAAGCTCCTTCATCTTCCTTTCATTCAGCAGGAGAGGATTACAGAAGAGTTCACTTATTGAGTTTCATCTTTTGGGTTGTGTAACTGTGAACAATCACACGATGCCCTTTTACAGAGGAGCTTTAAGCTTCATGTATAGCAAGCTAATAATTCCACAAGGATAAAATTATTTTCCTTTATAGCAATTTAAAAATAACAGCAAGGAATGTTTCTTATTCCAATTGTTTTGCTTTAAAAGCTGTTTCTGAGTAGCTGCTGACTATATTTACAGACTGAAGCAGCCAACTCCAGTAATATCATCTTTTAGTATTGACACTTAAAATTTCTGCCAGAAACAGAGTTCCATAAATGGTGTATATAGAAATATGCACTGTCCAGGCAGTTGTTTTGTGGAAGTGGTGTTGTTATTTTCTCATGTTTTCCAAGTCATCTCAGATGGAGCATGAAAATGAGATGCCAAGAGAGGCTTAAAAAAGATACTGAGGACTAGCTTCAGAATGTGAGCAAATCTGAATTCCAGTGCCTAAAAGTTTTGAGAAAGCCAGCCTAAAGTTAAGTATTTACCAGCATCTCCCTGATTATATTTTAGAAACTGATGCACCAAAAAAAAGAAAGAAAGAAAGAAAGAAATTTATTCTTATTTTCTCTGGGTTTAAAAGTGCACATAAAATGGAAAATACTTTTTATATCACTACAACCAGCAGTGATTTTATTTCCATTTGCTATTTCCCAGAATAAGCATTGGTTACCAGGCATGAGAAGGGCATAGGGTATGTTGGGCAGAGAAATGTATAATTTTGACAAATTTTTTTACTGGAAAGTTAAAACTTCATTGTTATTGTTCAATTGTTAACTCATGCCTGACTCTTTGTGACCCTATTGACACCAGCATTTCAGGCATCCCTATCCTTCACTATCTCCTGGAATTTACTCAGTCTCATGACCACTGAGTCAGTGAAGCCATCCAACCATCTCATGCTCAGTCATCCTCTTCTCCTCCTGCCCTCAATCCTTCCTAGCATCAAGATCTTTTCCAATGAATCGGTTCTTCGCATCAGATAGCCAAAGTGTTGGAGCTTCAGCTTCAGCATCAGACCTTTCAACGAATACTCAGGGTTGATTTCGTTTAGGACTGACTGGTTTGGTCTCCTTGCTGTCCAAGAGACTCTCAAGAGTCTTCTTCAACATCATAATTTGAAACAAATATTTGACTTGGTGTAAATACCTGCAAACTACTTTACTATGTGTTTATGGGTGTTATGGTATTATGGGTATTAATCTAACCTGCTTTTTAGATTATATTGTAAACAATTTGCTTTTCCAATAAGTATGAGTTTATTTACATCTATTTATGTTAATCACAAGTATTTTAATCAAAATAATACATTAAAATGGCTAAAATCAGAGTATGGAAGTGTTTATCATATACAACTTTTACACTCCTTTTCTCTGTCTTTTTCACCAGGGAAATCTGTATCTATTGTCTTCCGGAAACCAACAGTAACACTGATGTCTGATTGATATATCCTTTGCAAGTAAAGAGCTTGTTTTTTCTCCCCCCTTATATTTTCTTCTAAAATGTTTGCAGCCTTGTTTTCATTTTGGTATTCTAATTATTTAGAACGTTGTCTCCAAGTATGAGTTTATGTGTGCTTCTGTTTTGAATAGTGTGTCCAGATATGAGTTGATACATTTGTGATTCTGTCATTGGGTTGGGCACTTAGCAAATTCTTTCAATTCAAAAACCATTTTCCTTCAGGACTAAGAAATTTCCTTCTATGATTATTTCATAATGAAGTTCTATCCTCTGTCTTTTCTATTGTTTATCTAGAATTCATTCATTCAATGTTAGACCTTGTGCACCTTCTATAAATAATATACTCTTTCTACAGTTATTCATTCCTATATGTTTTGGTCTATTATGTGAAAAAGTTAAAACTTATCTTAAAATTATGTATTGCTTTCTATATTTTCAAAGTCAGTAAACATGCCCCCACGTGTGCATACATACACACATACCACAGACATATTAATTTCCAAGATTTTTTTCATTTACTATGAATGTCCCCACTTAGTAGAATCATGTTTTTGTTTTGTGTCCACTGGGAATGCCCGAATCTTTTCGAGAACTCTAATTTGTATATATATGCGCGTGTGTGTGTGTTCCCTAAACTTTCTATTCCTTCAGGATCACATTTTGTTTTTGGAATTTGAACCTTTATTTTTCATATCACTGGCTTTCCTCAAATGCTTGATGACTCTCATTCAACAGTTCATATTTATGAATAGAGTTTTGAAATTGCAGATTGAATTTATTGATTACAGTTTTGTCCTAGGTTGAATGGACAATGAGGTTCTATCAGTGGCCTAATTCTTTTCAGATTTTCTTTAGCAGAACTTAAAAAAAAAAAAGTCTTTATTGTTTACATAAGACTCATTTATGTCTGGATTCCATGCATTATCATGCAGGTGGGAGGAATTCTGTACACAGACCATCAGTTAATCTCCATGTTTTATCATCCTTTTCTCTTAATCTTTGGCATTTGTGTCTTTTTCAGAATTGTTCCTCCTTAGTTGGAACCCTATCAATACAAATGCTTGTAAGTAGCTTTGAATTTATTTGACCAGTCACCAATCCTTCACCCACTTACTGGTTTATAGAAATTGGCTATACTGTCAGTATACTGTAATGGTCTTTATCTTTCTGGCTTACTTCACTCTGTATAATGGGCTCCAGTTTCATCCATCTCATTAGAACTGATTCAAATGAATTCTTTTTAATGGCTGAGTAATATTCCATGGTGTATATGTACCACAGCTTCCTTATCCATTCATCTGCTGATGGGCATCTAGGTTGCTTCCATGTCCTGGCTATTATAAACAGTGCTGCAATGAACATTGGGGTGCACGTGTCTCTTGCAGATCTGGTTTCCTCAGTGTGTATGCCCAGAAGTGGGATTGCTGGGTCATATGGCAGTTCTATTTCCAGTTTTTTAAGAAATCTCCATGCTGTTCTCCATAGCGGCTGTACTAGTTTGCATTCCCACCAACAGTGTAAGAGGGTTCCCTTTTCTCCACACCCTCTCCAGCATTTATTGCTTGTAGACTTTTGGATGAGACAAGTGCTCGGGCCTGGTGCACTGGGAAGACCCAGAGGGATCGGATAGAGAGGGAGGTGGGAGCAGGGATCGGGATGGGGAATATATGTAAATCCATGGCTGATTCATGTCAATGTATGACAAAAACCACTACAATATTGTTAAGTAATTAGCCTCCAACTAATAAAAATAAATGAAAAAAAAAAAAGAAATTGGCTATACTGTCTGATGCCCTGCACACCACCTCAATCAAGATTATAGCCGTCATCACCCAGTCATGTTCAATTTTCTCCTCTTATCACTCCAAATATAGTTCTTTATTTTTTTAAACATTGATCCAAGCAAGATTCAAGCATTGCATTTGAATTTTGTCTTTGTTTTCTTTAAGTTGAAAACAAGCATGCCTATTAATATTAATTATGTTGTCATTATCTTCTTTAAGAAACTTAGGCTCTCATTCTAAATGTGTCTGCTAGAACAAGGAACTTCCTGATGTGTCTTTAAATATTTACTGTTCTATCTTAGACCATCTCTTCTTCAGTTTTTAAGTATATACGAGTCAATATGGTGCCATAACAGTGTGTGTGTGTGGGGTTAGGTTGTTTCAGTCATGTCCCCGTGTGTGACTCTATGGACTGTATCTGGCCATGCTTCCCCGTCTGCGGGATTCCTAGGCAAGAATACTGGAGTGGGTTGCCATTATGCCCTCTTTAATATTGAGATCCTTGTAACACAAATTACAGACATCTTCCACCAGCCATCTTCATAAACACATTTAGTCTAAGAAAGAAACTTCCCAATATAGGATGTGCCTCAGTAAATTTTGGTGTGATAGCAGCATGGAAGTGGTAATATTTATTTTCAATTTGAAAATCTATGATTATGAAGGCTGTAGAGTGACTTAGTACTATGGTTCAGCAGTTCATTCGTGAGATAGGAAGTAATATTATTTACATACAGGATTCATTCTGATAAGTGGGCCAAAATGAATATAAGGAAATTTTATGTGAGTTTCTTTGGCTGAAATAATCTTATGACGCATAAAACAAACTACTTTTGCTACATTTTCCTTGGTAAATATTCATTCCTGTTTTGTAGTAGTTGCTCAGTTCTCAGGAACTTTACAGTGGTCATTGTAAGAGCTACAAAGTGATTACATTATGTTCAAGGAATTGTTTATTGATGAAAGAAGACCAGACACAAAGATGATCTATAACCCTGCCTGAGTAATGACACAATGCAAAAATTCTGTCTTTTAGAAGCCACAGAATGCCCAAGAATATTTGGCATTCTATTCCATTCTGCCCCCTAAGGGGACTCATTTGTTCTTCCTAGCTTGACTGTTGTCATTTGAGCAAGAGGAATACCACTTTACAAGGCTGGGAATTCCCTTTAACAGCCCAATGTGAGTTCAGAACTCCCCTGACTGGATTACAGACCCAAAGCTATTTATCATCTGGAAATATTTCACCTTCTATTTAAGAGAGTAGAAATTCATTTCAAAAAGGCCCACACCTCCCCCGAGGTAAGCCACAGAAGAGCAAAGAACAAAGACTATTTACAATGCTTGGGAACAATAAAAATTGATGTGCTTGGATATATTACACATCCCATTAAAGAAAAAACATACTCTTCACCGGATGTTCTCTTTCATCTTTATTTTTCTCCTTGAAGATTGCATGTGTGGCTACATGTGAGGAGCATCCTAACTAATTTTTTAGATTGTCATATTTTACAACTTAAGCTTTTAAAGATTATTTTATATAATTTGATATAATATATTTGATATAATATATTTTATATAATTTTGATATAATATATTTTATATAATTTTACAACTTAAGCTTTTACAGATTATTTTATATAATTTGAGAGTGTCACAATGTATTAATAGGTACTTCTGTAAAGGTTTGAGAGGTCATTGGAATGGTGCCTGGATTCAGGAGGAAAAATATGAGTAGACAAGGTCAAAATAATTTCTTTCCTACAATTCCAAAGCTGTAAAATATTGTTCACAGTCAGGTTTTTGGTTAAAAAAAAAAAATCTTAAACAATAAACTAGCAATAAACTAGTCTTATCAAATTGTCAGAAACAGAATCGCTCTTTGCAGTAAAATTGTATTTTATGTAAGATTTCAAATATGGTTATTTTTCAGAATGCTAGATAAATTTGTATGATTTATTCTAAATGTAAAGTAAATGCCAAAAATAATGCAGAAAGTAATGCCAATAATTATTAGTAATCAAGATACAGTATTATAGCTAGAGGTAATTTTTTAATTTATTACCATTTTGTCTGTGTGTTATTACTTTTATTATTTGCCTTTACTGAATAGCAGGCACTATGTTGTATATTTTAAAAGCTTTATTTAATTCTCAAAATGATCAATGATATGCTAAAATTAAAAATTTGAGAGATAAAATTTTTAAACTAAATTCTAATAGTTTAACATGTTTAATTTTCAACAGCTATATGTTCTATCCTAAATTCTTAGTAAGTGTATCTAATAACTCTAATAAAGCAAGCAGACCCAAATACTAACTCTAATGTTAATCATGGAATGATCTAAAATCTATGATTATGAGCATCAAAATTCAGGTTTAGAGTCCGAAATCCATTTGTTCTTGCCTGGACATTACTGTGTAACTTAATACATGTCTTTGGACTTCAGAATCCTCATATGTAAAATGTAGATTCTAACATTTATATCATAAATTTGGAGGATACTGTAGAGAATTTGACTTCATATTGTCCATTTTCCTTCATTTATCTCCATTTATATCCAAATGAGCCAAGGATAGCAATATTTTTTTTCATTTGTATCAATTTATACTCATATGTGCTAATTGGATCCAAAATAGTGATAGAAAATGCTATCAGGCTTCTACTTTTGGCTAGACAATTTTTAGTGGTTTTATATACTTTCTTTATTTAATGCTCAGAACAACCCTACAGGTACAACTCTATTAACATCATCATTTTGTAGATATAGAAACCGAGGCACAGAGAGGCTGCTTCCTCGGGACACACATAGAAAGATACAAAGCTGAGACACCAACCAGGTAGTTACATAAATGCATGTCACTAGCACTTAAACCAAGCGTTTCCTTTCAATTTGGAAATTATAATGTCATTTTCATTAATTTTCTAAACAGTCTCTCTTGAGAGGAAGCACACACATATACATTGAATCTTTGGTCAGATAATTAGCTTAGCCACAGATGGAAGTTACCTAAGTATTAGCTTTGTGACATCAGTTGGAACAATACCTGATTGTAATATTATGGTTCCATTAATGAGAATGGTTTTATTAAAAATGCTTTGGACTGCCAACTAGTGATTGCACCACACACTAGAGAACGTCACTTAGTATTTTTTCTCAAAGACACAGGAGTCGAGGCCAGTAGGGAACAATATGAGCCATAATAACAACGATATCCATTCAAAACACTGTCTCTTTCTACAGTTGTGTGCCTCTCAAATCACAATTTTCTATAGAAACTTTTGATAAGCATATACTATATAATTTTAAGATGTTATATTTGTGTTTTATTAAAATACAAACTGATATTACATTTAAAGTTAGAAATCATCATTAAAGTAATATGCTGTGTCAATTACAGATTTGGAACAATTAATAGTCATTTAGAAAGAGGTGAAAATCTCTTGGACAGAGGAGTCTGGCAGGCTACAGTTCATGGGGTTGCAAAAGAGTCAAACACAACTTAACCACTAAACAACAGCAGGAGTAAACAATATTTATGTTGAAGAGAATATAACTTACTTTTATATCAATTAAAATTATTTTCTGAAGATTTTGCACATTTACATTATAATTTGCTTTGAGACATATAAAAAATCCATTATCTAAAAGACAAACTTGAGTAACTACTTCATTAAAGAAATGGTCATTAACATGTGTGGTCCTTTCATCAATGTACTAGTTACAATGTACTAATAACCACACGGAGGAGGCAATGACACCCCACTCCAGTACTCTTGCCTGGAAAATCCCATGGACGGAGGAGCCTGGTGGGCTGCAGTCCATGGGGTCGCCAAGAGTCGGACACGACTGAGTGACTTCACTTTCACTTTTCACTTTCATGCATTGGAAAAGGCAATGGCAACCCACTCCAGTGTTCTTGCCTGGAGAATCCCAGGGATGGGGGAGCCTGGTGGGCTGCTGTCTATGGGGTCGCACAGAGTCAGACACAACTGAAGTGACTTAGCAGCAGCAGCAATAGCCACACAGATAAACATGTGAATGTGCTTGAGAATGTTTAGACATGTGTACATGTTGTATGTGAGAGAAAAAAGAGAAAGAGTTGGTATTTGTACATTTTCATGTATTCAGACATGCACATTTTTGTAAAATGAATAAAGGTCAAGTAGATATACATACTATAAATCAATGCTCTAAGAACTCAATCTGAAATTACATTTTATCTGCTTTTATTTTTTTCAAGGGTGGTTTGAAGGTGACCCATTTTCTGTAGCATGCATTACTGTGGGGATTGCTTTATGTATTAAAGCACAAAGCCTTCTCATTGAAGTCTTTTATTTCCTTTCCTCACTTTACAGTGACTTCTTTAAGTGGATTTTGAAAGTATAATATCACCAATGCAGAAAAAATAAATCCAAGCACTTAAACAGGTTGCTTTCTTTTTATCATGAGTCAAGCTGTTTTATGTCAAATTAACCACTAAGAATTCATCTTTCTCAGTCTTTATCCTGTAACAGTGTCATAAATATTATCTTATTTGCATGATAAGGTACACATTAAATATTATTTTCCCCCAAAGTATAAAAATGAGTAATCTTAAAGCTAAATATCAATTTGTTAAAGATAAATGAAAACAGTACTATTCTATGTAAGGAAGGCAGTAAGTTATATCTTGTTTCTAAGTACAGGTTAGCCATGTTTTTTTTTTAAGCTCTCATTATAAACATATTAAGTAAAGAATCATTCTCAAGGTTCACTTTCTTCCCATAGGCCTAATAGTATTCCCTAGAAATCTCCAGAGATAATAGATCCACTTTAACTCTAACTTTAAAATGAAAAGAGAAAGAATAAAAATAAAAGAAAAATGAACACAGCTTTCATAGAGGCTAGGACCTCAGTTTTGACTGCTTTTAGCAAATGTATAATATTGGATACCTGAGTGAAATAAATTTATTTCAGGCTATTGTATTTTTAAAGGTCAGTTTTTTTTTTTTTAAACAAGGAATTCAAGATTATAAAGGCAGACAAATTATAAATTTATAAAGGCAGATTAATTTGACATTGATTGAGACTTTAAATGGTGAATAAATCTTTCAAAGTTTGATTGCTTTTCAGAATAAACTGAATTGCTTTGTGATTAAAATTACTTAATAATTCATAGAATCCATGGAATCATGTGTATGTATGTGTATCTGTAGCACATTTTCCTAAACCTGACATATGAATACCATGGAATGTATATCTGCATTATTTCCAAAATTAAAATATATATATATATATATATATATATATATATATATATATATATATATATATATATATTACTGGTCTCCTTTCACTGCTTATTACAATCTTTTTCTCTTGATATATCATTGAAGGAATTCCCTGGTGGTCCAATGGTTAGGACTCTGAACTTTGATGCCAGGGACCATGAGTTTGATCCTTGGTCTGGGAACTAAAATCCCCACAAGCTGTGCAATGTGGCCAAAGGGGGGGAAAAAAAAAGTCATAGTTCATTGAATGCTGATTAAAGTAAGTTATACAGAATTTCTGAGATTAACTGAGGTCCGATCTTGAGGTCCAATCATATACTTCATTGTATTATTATTTTAGATCATATAAACGTGTACACACTCAATACAAAATTGAATCCAAATCAAGGCTTAATTCTCAGTTGTGATTGAACTCCAACATATACAATGTGATCAGCAGAATTCTACTTTAATGCCAAGATTGCTCTCCCCTTAGTATACAGAATCTGCAAAAACTCCCAGCACTGAGAAGACTGGATTTAACCCTTCAGGTTACTTTATGTTGGGTAAGCTTGACCTAATCACATGCAATTTTTGAAAACAGGAGGGTTTTTTCCTAGATGTAGAAAAAGAAAGTCAGAGATACATGATTTAGCTGGTTTGTAATAAAACGAATATTCATGCTGAAAGTTACTAACACTTTCAGAAGGAGTTGAGACAGTTCCCATACCACTGCTGGCAGTATGGAGGGGACTTCAGTTCTACAAAAGTGAGGAAATACATACTCCCATCAATCTGAAAGAGCTTGAAAACTGACTTTTCCCAATTCTCAAGAGAAAATAACAGTACTGCTGACACCTTGGGTTCAGTCTTTTGAGACCCTGAGCAGAGAACCCTGTGACACTATACTGGATTTCTGCCTGAAGAACTGTGAGTTAATAAACAGGTATTGTCTTAAGCCACTAAATTTGTGGGAATTTGTTATGCAGCAAGAGAAAATTGATACATGTAGGTAATTATAGGAATAAAATATTATTGTTATTTCATTTTTAAAATGTAAGTCATGATTTTAATTAAAAATGCAATTTTGATTTCTTGGTTATGTGCTCCAATTTTCTAACACATTATTTAGTTTGCTAGTTTGTTTAATTTTTCCTAGTATCTTTACTATTTTTACTAAACTCATCTGCTACTTCTTTTGTACAAATGATCCTGTATCAATCCACTGGGTGAATCTAATGACATTGTCAAGTACTGCATTTCATCCCTTTAACCATTCAGTGGCCTGGAAAAGGAAATGGCAACCCACTCCAGTATTCTTGCCTGGAAAATCCCAGGGAAGAGAAGCCCGGTGGGCTACAGTTCATGGGGTCACAACCAGTCGGACATGATGAAGTGACGGAGCACTGAGCGCAACCATTTGGTGGGAAGAGCTCTTAGGTCTGGTCAATGTTGATAAGCATCTGCCTTTCAATTCAAATCTGCTTGACTGTCAAGATAGTCCTCACCTCATCCTGCATGCTAGACAACAAAATGGAGGCTCCTTGAAAACAGAAGAAAATGAAAGCTACTTGCAAAGCAGACTGAGGTAGGAGAAATAAGGAAAGAAAAGGGGGAGGTCATGATACCATCATGTCAATTCCAGGAATCATTCAGACTTTCCACATAGAATAAACCCATAAATCTCCACTCTGAATTTGTTCTTGCCAGTCATTAAAAAAATCTTGTCTAATTGACCACAAAATAGAACCTTTTGCCCTTTATTTTTCCATGCAATTAGCATCTATTGAATACTGATTGTACTCCACAGACCTGGGGACAAACCCATCAGCAATTACTCAAAGGTCAACATGGATATGGAGAAGGCAATGGCACCCCACTCCAGGACTCTTGCCTGGAAAATCCCATGGATGGAGGAGCCTGGTAGGCTGCAGTCCACGGTGTTGCTAAGAGTTGGACACGACTGAGCGACTTCACTTTCACTTTTCACTTTCATGCATTGGAGAAGGAAATGGCAACCCACTCCAGTGTTCTTGCCTGGAGAATCCCAGAGATGAGGGAGCCCGGTGGGCTGCCGTCTATGGGGTCGCACAGAGTCGGACACGACTGAAGCGACTTAGCAGCGGCAGCAATAACAAGGGTAAAGAATCTGTTGTTCCACATCAAAGTCGTTAGGAAAAAAAAAAAAAAAGCTCAAAAGATTTCACTGTTGTTAATTCTTCATCCTTACACAATTTAAAACAACTATTTCTTGTGTGTGTTAGTCGCTCAGTCATTTCCAACTCTTTGAGACGCCTTGGAATGTAGCCCACCAAGCTCCTGTTTCCATGGGATTTCCCAGGCAGAAATACTGGAGTGAGCAGCCATCCCCTTCTCTAGGAGGTCTTCCTGACCCGCTAATAGAACCAGGGTGCCTTGCCTTACATGCAGATTCTTTACCATCTGAGCCACCCAGGAAGCCCATTTCTTATATTAGTCTTAACTTCGAAATGAGTGAAGCCTAGTTTAGTTGATCTGATATGTGGTGAGCTTGCCTTACATGCAGATTCTTTACCATCTGAGCCACCCAGGAAGCCCATTTCTTATATTAGTCTTAACTTTGGAATGAGTGAAGCCTAGTTTAGTTGATCTGATATGTGGTGAGCTTGGGATTGACAGCAAAGCTGTCATCATGTAAATTGTCGTGTGAAGTCAGATGAAATGTGCTGTTTCATTATGTGCAGGCACTTACATGGTGGCAAAGGCCTCTGTTCCTGTCATTCAAACAATGACCATTAATTAAAGCTAATTAAACTGGTTCAAATGCTTAGATTCAGTAATTTTCTCATATTCTTACAAGTATTCTCCAAGTCAGCTATTCTAAACATTTATTTTTAATATGAGGTTTTTTTAAAAACAAAACAGCAGCTACCTCACTATGCAGGATATGTTGAATGAGCCAGGGCAGGCTCCAGTTTCCTCCCAGTTCCCTTTCCCTACCCAGAATCATGGATACACTCTGGAAAACTCATAACAATGCATAGAACACATGAAATTCTCTGCTTAAAACTTTATGACGCCACAGTGTACTCCAAGCCAATCCCTCACCATTGTGGGACAGGAAACATTTTGTGTAGAAGATGTTTCTTTAATTCCAAGTTTTGATTCTGTCCATATAAAATATGAATAATGATGTATTTTAGTTTAAGATGGGCTTAATTCATTGCCTTATAGAACACTGAGACCTTTGCTTCTGTGATCCTTCCATGTTTGCGTATTTGACAAATCTGCCACCCTTTTTATATCCTGAAGCCTTCTCTGAGAACTCGTATCTGTTGGTTTTGAGTACACACTTGCTGCTAATGATGCTTAAAATTTACTAGCCCTGTTCATAGGAAGGAGAATAAGAAGGCATTTGAGCAGTCAGCTCAGATATATCAATATATATCAGCTCACATGCAAAAAAATTTAAAGGCATTCTACTTGTTTAAACTGCATCTTTCATATTCAAGAACTATTTCTACATGACTCTTGAACTCACCAGTTCAGATCGCTGAATAATCCCTTGATTAGAGAAACTAACCACCTGGCTGTTTCCCAATTACTTTGATTATACACAGTTCTTAAACTAAGTGATACTATAGTTCAGCTATTCCAAATTTAGTGTTAACTGAAGTTGGTAAAGAAGGAGATAAAACTTTAAAAAGAAAAGGAAAAAAAAAAAAACCACACACACACAGTTGCGTGGCTCTGTCACAGAATAAGATCAGGCCTTTAGAACCGGAAAGAACCTTAGAGAAAATTGTTTCAATTACTTTATTTCACAGTTGAGGAAATTGAGAATCAGAAAGGCTAAGAGATTTCCTTAATATCCCAGAGTTTAGTTAATTACAGAAATCAGAATAGAATCTGGGTTACCCAGCTCTCTGCCCAGAGTTGTTTCCATTACACCGAGTGAAATTATCTGCCACTATTTTAGGGCTAGATGACTCATGAAGGCAGCCTCATAATAATTAATAAATCAAAATACCATATGCCTATAAAATTTAACACACAAGTACGAAAGTCTAGCTTCCTGATAGCTTAAGATATATGTGTGTGCGCTCAGTTGTGTCTGAATCTTTCAGACCGCATGGACTGTAGCCTGCCAGGTTCCTTCATCCATGGGATTTTTCCAGACAAGAATATTGGAGTAGATTGCCATTTCTTACTCCAGGGGATCTTCCCCACACGGTGATCAATACTGAGTCTCTTGCATCTCCTGCATTGGCAGGCGAATTATAAATGACATTAAATGTACTTCATTCTAATTTCATATATATTCTCATGTATAAATTTATATAATTTCATATATAAACATTTTAGTGAATTTATATGAAGAAAAAGTCAGTAAAACAAAAATATCAGGACTGAGACTACATCAACGCTGGGATTAGAAAGAATCACATCAATTTCAAGCTTCATTGGCAACATGGGTAAAATAACATGAAATAAAATTAGTAGACACAATCTTCATTATCAGACTTGTGTATGTGTGTAGAGAACAATATAAATCAAATGAAATGGGATCTTTTTATTATTAATAATTACATTAAAATTTTCTATTTGAATAATTTATATAAATATACTAATTATTTTATAAATATTGCCTTCTTTGGCATCATTAATAATCTTGTCCTCCTTTGCTGTGAGAATGAGGAGCCTGAGGGTTGGGATATTAAAATAATTGTTCAATATATTGCAGCTCCACAGTTGAGAGGCTGGACACAAAACTCACTTATCCTGACTTAGAATAATTTTATTTTTAATTTTACTGTAACCTATTTTGGAAGTTTTTCAACAACAATAACAACAAAACCATCCCCCCCAACATTTAACCCTATTTTAAAGGCCTATAATTTGCAGTCATGAAGAGGTAGTTAACAGTAAATATTTTCTGTACTTCACATCACTTATCACACATTATATATTGTGGAACATAAAATTTTATGAAATTATAGTTACATGCTTGAAATGGATGTTAAATCTCTTCATTTCCTATGTCACAAGTGAGAGCTGTAAACTTGAAAAATTAAAGCTACAATATAATTTATCTTACTCAGAAATAGTCTACTATACATTATACATTTTTGAAGTAAATAATGATGGATAATACTAAAAATGATATTTCTCCATGGAAAACTATATGATAAATAACTAGAAATGTCATGATATAACTGGAATTATGTCCCCTGAATATAGAGAGAAGACTCTCAGCTCCTTACTTTTCCATGCAATAAATAGTTGTGCATACAATGCTTCTTTCTTCATGGGACAAGAATCTTTCTCTTTCTCATGACAGATATGATAATGTCAAATAATATAGGTATTTTATTAGCTGTTTCTTTTTTCCCTGCAAATAGATAAACCAAACAAATCTGTTTATTCCAATGCTAATAAACTACATATATCTACAGGGATTTCCCTGGTGGTCCAGTGGTTAAGACCGTGCTTTTGGTGCAGGAGTGCAAGGTGTGATTCCTAGTCAAGCAATGAAGATCCCACGTGCTGTGGCAGAAAAAATACAAAAAATACTCAATATCTACAGTGATTTCATGCCTTGTAATATTGTCTTCAATTTGGGTTGAGAATTTTAAATGCTATTACATAATATAAAGTGATGTGAGGTCTGTGGATATATTTCTTTAGCAGGAAAAGTTGCATGAATTTTTTTTTTTTTTAAGACTGCTTTTGCTTTTGAACTTTTTCAATCTGGTAAACTGAAGTCACAATATAAAACAAAGAATTCTATGTGAAAGAGACAAACAAAAAATTTCAGTATAGAGGTATAAATTCTCCCTTCTCTTTACTTTCTTCTTAGTTCCCTATATAACTGTTAATTTTCATCCTCAGTGACACCATGCAGTTAATTATAATAACCACCATCTACATATACAGCAAAAATAAAACATTTTAGTCATATAGCAGCAACAGCAGTCAATAAATGGAAAAATGAAAACTACAAAGTATCTTTTAAAATTAAATTTGGAGTACAAAATGAAGCAGGGCAAAAGCTAAGAGAACTATATAAAAAATATACAAAAGACTGAGTCTTTTGCTAAGACTCTTCCAACAACACAAGGGACAACTCTACACATGGACATCATCAGATGGTCAATACAGAAATCAGATTGACTATGTTCTTTGCAGATGAATATGGAGAAGCTCTATACAGTCAACAAAAACAAGACTGGGAGCTGACTCTATCTCAGGTCATGAACTCCTTATTGCAAAATTCAGACTTAAATTGAAGAAAGTACGGAAAACAACTAAGCTATTCAGGTATGACCTAAATCAAATCTCCTATGGTTATACAGTGAAAGTGACAAATAGATTCAAGGGATTAGATCTGATAGACAGAGTGCCTGAAGAACTATGGATGCAGGTTCATGACATTGTACAGGAGGCGCTGATTAACACCATCACCAAGAAAAAGAAATGCAAAAAGGCTAAATGTTTGTCTGGGGAGGGCTTACAAATAGCTGAGAGAAGAAGAGAAGTGAAAGGCAAAGAAGAAAGGGAAAGATATACCCATCTGAATGCAGAGTTCCAAACAAATAGCAAGGAGAGATAAGAAAGCCTTCCTCAGTGATCAATGCAAAGAAATAGAGGAAAACACAATGAGCAAGACTAGAGATCTCTTCGAGAAAATTAAAGATACCAAGGGAACATTTCATGTGAAGATGAGCACAATAAAGGACAGAAATTGTATGGACCTAACAGAAGCAGAAGACATGAAGAAGAGGTGGCAAGAATACACAGAACTGTACAAAAAAGATTTTCATGACTCAGATAACCACCATGGTGTGATCACTCACCTAGAGCCAGACATCTTGGAGTGTGAAGTCAAGTGGACCTCAGGAAGCATTGCTACAAACAAAGCTAGTGGAGGTGATGGAATTACGAATGAGCTATTTCAAGTCCTAAAAGATGATGCTGTGAAAGTGCTGCACTCAATATGCCAGCAAATCTGGAAAACTCAGCAGTGGACACAGGACTAGAAAAGGTCAGTTTTCATTTCAATCCAAAAGAAAGGCAATGCCAAAGAATTTTCAAGCTACCATATAATTGCACTCATCTCACATGCTAGCAAAGTAATACTCAAAATTCTCCAAGCCAAGCTTCAACAATATGAACCGAGAACTTCCAGATGTTAAAGCTGGATTTAGTAAAGGCAGAGGAACCAGAGGTCAAATTTCCAACATCTGTTGGATCATAGAAAAAGCAAGAGAATTCCAGAAAAACATCTACCTCAGTTTTACTGACTACGCTAAAGCATTTGACAGTGGGGATAGCAACAAACTGTGGAAAATTCTTAAAAAGATAGGAATACCAGACAACGTTACCTGCCCCCTGTGAACCCTGTATGCATGTCAAGAATCAACAGTTAGAACTGGACATGGAACAATGGACTGGTTCAAAATTGGGAAAGGAGTACATCAAGGCTATACATTTTCATCCTGCTTATTTAACTTATATGTAGAGTACATCATAAGAAATACTGGATTGGATGAATCATAAACTGGCATCAAGATTGCTGAAAGAATATTAAAAATTTCATATATGCAGATGACAATACCCTTATGGCAGAAAATGAAGAGGAACTAAATAGCCTCTTGAAGGTGAAAAAGGAGAGTGAAAAAGCTGACTTAAAACTCAGCATTCAAAAAACTAAAATCATGGCATCCAGTCCCGTGACTTCATTGAAAATAGATGGAGAAACAATGGAAACAGTGACAGTCTTTATTTTCTTGCACTCCAAAATCATTGCTGATAGTGACTGCAGCTATGAAATTAAAAGATGCTTACTCCTTGGAAGAAAAGCTATGATCAACCTAGACAGCATATTAAAAAGCAGAGACATTACTTTGCCTACAAAGGTCCATCTAGTCAAAGTTATGGTTTTTCCAGTAGTCATGTATGGATGTGAGAGTTGGACCATAAAGAAGGCTGAGCACTGAAGAATTGATGCTGTTAAACTGTGGTGTTGGAATAGGCTCTTGAGAGTCCCTTGGACTGCAAGGAAATCAAACCAGTCAATCCTTAAGAAAATCAATCCTAAATATTCATTGGAAGGACTGATGCTGAAGCTGAACCTCCAATAATTTAGCCACCTGATGCAAAGAGCCAACTCATTGGAAATGATCCTGATGCTGGGAAAAGTTGAAGGCAGGAGGAGAAGGGGACAACAGAGTATGAGATGGCTGGACGGCAATACCAACTCAATGGACGTGTATTTGAGCCAGTTCTGGGAGACGGTGAGGGACAGGGCAGCCTGGCATGCTACAGTTCTTGAGGTAGCAAAGAGTCGGACATGTCTTAGTAATTGAACAACAACAACCAGGTACCTTTTAAAATTAAATCTGGAGTCAATTTAAGCTTTGAGAATATGTGTGTGTGTGTGTGTGTCTGTGTGTGTGTCTGTGTGTGTGTCTGTGTGTTGTGCTGTTCTGTGCTCTGCTTTGTCGCTCAATCACGTGAGACTCTTTGTGAGCCCATGGACTATAACCCGCTAGGCTCCTCTGTCCATGGGGATTCTTCAGACAAGAATACTGGATAGGGTTAGCATGCCCTCCTCCAGGGGGTCTTCCCAACCCAGGGATCGTACCCAGGTCTCTCTCATTGGAGGCAGCTTATTTACCATCTGCGCCATCAGGGGAGCCCGGGAATTCTGGGGTGGGTAGCCTATCTCTTTTCCAGGGGAACTTCCCAACCCAGGAATTGAACCGGGGTCTCTAGCATTGCAGGTGGATTCTTTACCAACTGATCTACCCAGGAAGCCCCATATATGTATATACTTTTATACACACACACACACACACACACACACACACACACACACACACACACACACACACACATTCATACACCCCAATGATAATGCAATTCTAGATCGTCCTCCACAAATCATGTGCAGTTTTCACTACCAGCACCAACATTAACTTTTTCTTTCATATTAAATCTCAAGTTGATTTTCATGTAGTACATAGAATACAAATTGTTTCCTGCTTAAAATAAGAGCTAATAAATCTGTGTCATTAATAACTGCAACATTGGCATACATTAAATATTTTTAAAGTATTTCTCCAAAATATAAGAAACGACCTTACTGAGTAAAAAATCATTGATATTTAGTCTTTACAAAATATTTCCAGGTTCAGCATTTCAAAAAAAAAAAAATAGTAGTAAAATGTTTCTTAAATAAAAGAAAACATAAACATATAAGGACAATCTATTCTCTTGTGGTACTGGAATGTAATCTTTGGCAAACTATTGCTGGTCTTCTGAGAAGTTAATCCACCCTTTAGTACCCTTACGGTTGTTGTTGAGTGGCTAAGTTGTGCCCAAGTCCTTTGTGACCCCATGGGCTGTAGCCTGCCAGACTCTTTTGTCCATGGGATTTTCCCAGTGAGAATATCAGGATCTTCCCAACCCAGGGATCAAACTTCCAGTCTCTGGCTTGGAAGGTGGATTCTTTACCACGGAGCCACCGAGGAAACCCCCTTTTGTACATTACCCAGCCCAATATTCTCGGCCTTTTCTTGTTCTTTTCCTTATTATGGGAAATTGACAGATTCCTTCCTTCAAAACAGGGCATATATAAAGGAGAGAAAAATCTGATTTTCACTACAATTCATCTAAAACGTTGCTCTAAAGCACCGCACACAGTCAATTGAATACTGAAACACTCTTACAAAGGGGCTTAAGGGTCCTCCATGTCTCTTCAAGGTACTTAGTTTTGAAGTGCTTCTCCCATTTACACTTGCAGCAAGACACACTTGCAAGGAATCCTTTATTAAAACAGAAGTGGTCATTGATTTCTTTCTTTTTTATTTTATTTACTTTTTACAAACTAATTTCTATTTACTATGCTTTCTTAGCTGAGATTCATCAGTTCTTCAGATATCCATTAGTGTCAACATATTGTTCCACCACAAGAAAATTGCTCAAATAACCTCTAGATGCTTTTCTTGTCACATACTTTTAACCTAGTGTTAAAAATGAAGCATGGACATTTAAAAGGCAGACTTGAGACAGTCTCTTCTAACATTTCCAATGCATCTAATATTGTTTGATTCAAAACATGAGTCTTAGAGCAAATAAAAATTGACTTTTTTTCCCATTCAGAATACAAACCCACTGAACTATCCCTTCAGGTTTGATGCTCCATCAGTTAACACTACACTATTTTCACAAGAAACATGATTTGATCAGAGAAGAACTGCAGCAGCCTGAAACATATATTCCCAGAACGTGTTTCTAAGAGTACTGCAGCCATTAAATGCCTTCCATAATGTCTGTGATAAATCTTACTATTAGTGAACAGTATCAGTTAAAGGCATCTCTTTGAAACTGCTAGTTTAACCTACAGGTGCCCATTTTCTATGGAATTTTCCAGTCATAAACATGGATAGGTCAATCTATCAGTGTTTTTCTTAAAGCAGTAAACTCAACAGTAGTGTAAAGGCTTCCTTTTTAATTTAGTTTTTTTATTTATTTGCTATCTTATGTAGTTATAATGTAGAATTTATCATTTAAAAGCATGGACTTTGGTACTTAATTGCGTGAGTTTGGTGCTATGACCTCGGACAAAATAATTAATTTCTTTTGTGTAGATGGGAATAATAGTGGCAATGTGATGATTAAATAAGATAGTAAAAGTAAAGTGTTTTTTACAGTATAAATAATGTAAGCATTTCTATAAGCGTTACCATTTCTTCCAAACCATCGTGTCTATATTCTTGCTTCCAGTTTTTTGGAGCAAGTCTGTTTTTTGTTTTTATTCCTGAAGTTTAGTCATGGTTAAACTCTTGTATTCTGCCCCTTCTTTTGCCTAATGATCTTCTGTTCTTTTATTCCATTTGATACGCCAAGCCAACATCTATGTGTACTCTATAAAAGACTTCTGGAATACTGAGACTGCGATCTGTCTGAGATCAAATTAATACTGCAAAACAAAATAGATCAAGGCGATTGTTTAAGTCCCAGAGAGAGCTGGAAAATTAGACCCAGGCATCCACTTTAGCTGCTTAGTGATAGTGAAGTCGTTCAGTCGTGTCCGACTCTTTGCGACCCCATGGACTGTAGCCTACCAGGCTCCTCTGTCCATGGGATTTTCCAGGCAAGATTACTGGAGTGGGTTGCCATCTTCTTCTCCAGGGGATCTTCCTGACCCAGGGATCGAACCCAGATCTCCAGCATTGCAGACAGACGCTTTACCGGAACCTAGGCCAAAAGCAAGGGGCTGAACTAAACCTCTTGATTCCTCAGAATCAATAGCAACACAGAATTAGTCCATCTCCGTGACTATTTCCAGGTGTAATGTGACATAATTATTGCTGATTCATTCCCTAATTATAATGTGAGAGCTATTACTGAGTGGTAATATTGCAGCAGCCAGGAGGATGCTTACATCTCTGCCATGGAGTGAAAACAACGATTATTACATTCAATCTTCAAGTGATGGCCAGAATAATACAAAAATGGTTTTACCTGCCATCCATATCAATATAGTGAATATGAAACTTGTTTCTGTATATTTTTCGGTTATAAAAGTATATTTACACTCTGTCAAATATTTATTCAACTTAAATCAAAGGCTGCAGTAGTTCATAAAATTAATGAATTGATCAATTTCCTTTGCTTATTTAACATTATCATTACAAATAAGAAATCACAAAAATTAACAGTTTTCCTTTTTCTAAATATTTTATTCAGTCACTGAAAATCTTTAACTTGAATTTCTTTTTTTTTTTTCCCAGCACTGAGCAGCTTATGGTATCTTATTTCCCTGACCATGGATTGAACCCATGCCTCCTGAAGTAGAAGCCCAGAGTCCTAACCACTGGACCACCAACAAATGTCCAATTACATGAATTTTGAAAAACAAAAAAAAATCAGATAATTGTGTATCTATGATGCAAAATAATGTGCTCATTCTAAAATGTCTCCCATTGTATAAATTTAAAAAATAATAATAATAGCAAGACAAAATTGAATAACCTGCCTAATCCCACACAGCTAGAAAATAAGAAGTAAAAAACGTAGGTGTCTGACTCCACACTCTGCATTTCCACCTTTAACTGTGGCAGCTTTCAGTAAATATTTACTCCAGACCATTGAATCATAAAAGACAGTGAGATCTGCTAGCTTTGATTCTACTGAAGTACTTAAACTTTTATTTTTAACAATCTCTATCTTTGTTAGCTTTTTGGGACCTACTTGAAAAGTCTATATTGAATATGGCAGTCATTGCTCGAGGCCTACCCAATATCCATTACCTCTTTCTTCTTATTATTAGAATATTTCCATATTAATAGAATCTATTATTGATGAGCTGTATCTTGGATAGCATTAAGCCTAATTAAAATGCTTACCTCCCCAAAATACCTTGAAGACAAGGTAGACACTGGATTCCATTTGACTAATAATATAAACATGGAAGAAACCTCTAAAATGGATAGATTCATCTGGTATGTACTTTTTGCTGATTTTCTTTCAGCTTTTCCATTTTTTTTCCTTCATCTTTTCCATCTTTTCTTGCTGACATAATGGCTAGACACTCAGAAGCCACTTTATGGGGATAGAGAAGAAAGAAAGCTTAAGGTGATGGATTGGAAAATTAAAAGGCCATTTTTGATGTTATCTTGGAGTTGCTGTACCAAACTCAGGGTATCTATCTCTGGATTTCTTTTACACAAGAAAAATAAATCTCAACTTGTTGAAGAGCTTACAGTTGGATTTCTTTTCCATGTAACTGAATCCAATTCTGACTTAGTGGATGTTTTTCTTCATGCAATAGTATTTCAGTTTGTAAAACTTACTTACAGTTTGTAGTAATAATCACATATATGTAAAATGCATATATAAAGAGTATCTTAAACTCATTCAAATATTCAATTGTTAAATATTACATAACAAATAGACTAAATGACTTTGATTAAGCCATTTTATGTAGTGTTTTTCCTAAATAAACACCTTATGCAAAGAAAATGAGCCATAAACTCTCTAATAATTAGTGAATCAACTATCTTGTAAAGAATTTTAAAGACAAGGAAATTTAAGGGTAATTGTCTTTATTGAAAACCCAAACTATCTTCTCTGTTGCAAATCAGATAAAAGTTCTACATACTAATTTGAAGAAACTTGTTTTGAGCTTTATGTTTTAATAATACTATTTTCATCATTTAAGTGTATTTTCTAACAAAATAAAAGATATATTTTGAACCAATAATCTGTCTTTATTGGATTTCTTCTCCATATCTTTTTGCAATGTCATTAAAATATAATCAATTACAAATTGTCTATTTTTAAGGTGTTTTCACTTCTGTAAATATGTCTGAGCAAAAGTAATTTTTTAAGAAGAATTCAAATATGGTGACATTTTAGGGATTGATAGGCAATTCTTTTAATATAGAATATTATGTACAATTTAATCATAGCATTTCACATATCTCCATTAGCCTGCAGACACATCTTGAAGGAAAGTATCTCATTAGCCAGTAGATACAAGATTTAGTGTGTACAGCAATATTGAAAAAAGCCAATACTATGAGTATTTTTATAAAGTTCAGATTTCCTGATTAAAGTATGATTCTCTGGAAACTGACTCAAAGTGGATGCATATAAAGTACTTGCTTATTAATTACCTTAAGAAAAAAATTGGAATGCATTTATAACTGATAGATATCTGATTGACCTTGTTTTGAATGTTACAAACTGTACTTTAAAAGTGATATAATATAGTTGAAAGAAAATAATAAAAAAAGAGAATCTTTGATTTAGTTTATTTATGGCTAAAAAGTTAATATTTTCATTTTAATGATACTTGTTTGGGAACCATGTGTGTGTTAAGGGATCTTATGACCAGTCAGAGAACAGAATTTGCATCTATAAATTTATTAATAATTCTTTCCTTATATAGCATATAACATTTTCAGGATAATGCATGTATATAGTGCTGTGTGCTCAGTTGCTTCAGTGATGTCTGAATAAAAAGAACTGCAATCTCCACATTTTCTCCAAGTATTCATGTGAATTCTGTTTAAGTTGAGAGAATAGGGGTTTATTTAATTAGAATTAGTAAACACAGTCAGATTTCAGAGTTAATTAGGATATGATTATTTATCTTGCATTGCTGTTCCTTTATCAAAGTGACTGAAACAATCCCAAAAACCAGTCATTAACACTTGAAGTAGATATTACATTTATAAGCCCAGTTATCAAGAAAGGTTAACAATTGTATTTAACCATGGGTCTATTATATAAGGAAAATCAAGGAGAAAATGTCAGAATAAGCATTGTTACTGGATTCAAGTTTTGAAATAACTTCAAATGCATTCACAATGGGCTGTCCTTCTGAACACTAAAGGACATTGAATAATATCACTGTTGCATCAGCAGGGTTCACACAGTTACCCACAAAGTGGGTCACTAACATACTTACATAAGTAAAAGCTACAACATGGAAAGTAAGTGTGAAAATTATTAAGAGAAAAAAAGAAGCAATTTGAAGAGTAAATTATAGAATCAGTACTTGACTTGCCGTAAAATTATTTTCCAATCACCTCAAAATTAGAGCAGTAGGTCTAGGATACAGTAATTTTAGTTCTTCCCTTCCAAGCAAAGAAATAGAAATTTACCTTAGATGCAAAGGTTATATGAGAATGTATTTCGGATTATCTTCTTTCTAATAAAATAGTTTAGGGACTTCCCTGGTAGTCCAATGGTTAAGACTTCATACTTCCACTGGAGGGGGCATGGTTTTGATCCCTGGTTGGGGATCTCAGATGCCACATGACTCAAGATGCAGCAGGCGGGGACAGGGGAGTTTACCCCTACAGAATTCTATAAGATCAGTTTGATTTATTCTTAACAAATGTATCTGCCTAGTTTAATACAAGATCTTGTAAATTACACATTATCATAGTTATGGCTTCTCTATTTTGGTTAGTAGTTACTCAGAACAGAATTAAGAACAATGACTTGGCTGTCTCATCCATTTGCCTTTAGTGTATGGTCCTAATCCATCTATAGACCCTCAAGTGGCTTCCGCATCTTGCCTGTTGTAAACATTGTGACAATATACATAGGGGTGCATATATCTTTTCACATTAGTGCTTCTGTTTTTTCAGAAAAATACCCAAAACTGGAATAGCTGAGTTATATGGTATTTTTATTATTTTGAGGAAATTAAAATCTGTGTTTCAAAGTGGCTGTACCAATTTGCATCCCCATCAACAATGCATGAACATTCTTTTTTTGTTACAGCTTCACTACTCCTTCTTATTTGTTGTCTTTTTGATAAACATTCTGACAGGTGCGAGGTGACGTCTCATTGAGGTTTTGATTTGCATTTCCCTGATGATAGTGATGTTGAGCATCTTTTCATGTGTCTTTTGGTCATATGTACGTCTTCTTAAGGTTTCTTAAAAAGCACTTCCCAATATTCATCTTGATTCTTTGTACATTGTGGGTAAATAAAAGCTCATTTTCTTTATTTACTTTTATAAATAAATAAATGAAGGGTCAGTAGTTCAAAAGAAAGAAAGAAAGAAAAATGATTCAAACTTATGCTAAAACAAATTCAAGAACTATAATATTTAGTTTCTTTTTGAAGCATATTATTTAAAACATATGCTGTATTAAAACATTTTTGGTTCAGAATTATCTTTTTTTCCTTCTCATCATCCCAGATCCTTGAATTAGCTATTTATTTCTAGAAATAGGAGTGATTACCTAAGGAAAAACAGGGTGGCCCAATTTTGGGGGAAAAAAAAAAACACCAAATTTTTATATTTAACTTATTATGTTTTTTTTATCAGTGTTATGAGAACCACAACCATTCTTATCAAATCCCCAGTCCAACCTCTTTTTTCTTCCAGTGCAGTCATCTATTCTTTTCTTCTCTCTGTTCATTATCAAGCTGAGAACATAAGGTCCTGAATTTTCACAAGACAGTTGTCAAAAGTCAATTCTGTCACTCATTGTATAGTAACTGTCAAAAGTGATGGTGAAGTCAAATCTCTGTGCATATGATCCACACTGAGCAAGGCTGGAAGAAGTCAGGGACTACTGCGCATTGTCAGCAACAGAAATAGCTCTTATTTCACTAAAGAAAGTTCAGTCCTTGCAATGACCTTTAGGTCCTTCTGTTTTCTGGCCCGCACAGTCCATTCCCACTGTCTCCTTAACCCCTGCTGCTTCACCTCTCCTCGTACCCACTGGGCGATGTGCACGCAGACTCTCCAGTCTCCTTGCCAAGACTGCTGTTCCAACATATCCACATGGCTAATTCGTACTTTCTCTGTTGGATATCATCACACACATATCACCCATCAAGTATATTTGCCAGCCTTATGTTAAATTGCAACCCACTCTTTCTTAAACCATTCCTGATCTTCCAAAGCCTGGTCAGCTTGTTTTTTTTAACATTGATGATTGTTTTAGTGAACTGTGTAATCTCTTCTACCTGACATTCAATATTTATCAACCTGCTAGACCTTCCATTTCCAAAGAGCAGGGGCAATTGTCTGTTTTTACACCCAAATGTGCTCAGAGGAGAAAGGGATGACAGAGGATGAGACGGTTGGATGGCATCACTGAGTTAACGGACTTGAATTTGAGCAAACCCCAGGAAATAGTGAAGGACAGCGAAGCCTGCTGTGCTACAGTCCTTTGTAAAGAGTTGCAAGGAGTTGTGAGGGACTTCAGGATTGTAAAGTGATTGTAAGGGATTGTAAAGAGTTGGATATGATTTAGAGACTGAACAAAAACATACTCAGCTCCCCACGAACGGTGCCTTGCTCACTTAATTATTCAATAAATACTTTTTGAATTAATGAATCATTTTCTAACGATCATTCCAATTTTTTTTTGTAAATTACCTGAAATTACACATCTACTCAACTTACTCTCCTGCTCTCTGAAATGATAATATCAAACCTATTCACTGCACTGACAACCTCCAGCTCTGCCCCTTCACCTGAGCAGCTGGATAAAGTTATCCATATGAGCAGATTGACTTAACATGATAGAAAAAATTTCAGTCCTCTTTCTACCTGCCTTTAATGCTATTTACCATTTTCTCCTTGAAGTAATATTTCTTTGATTTCAAAGACACTACTCTGATTGGATTTTCCTTCTACCCTTCTGCCATTCTCACCAGTTTTCTTTTCAGGCTTGTATTCCTTTCCCCACCTACTGGATTCTCCATCTGTGTTTCCCTGTTTCAGGCTACATTATCTCCTTAATCAGAGTCCTATATCAGGTAATATCATTTACTTCCTTGGTTTTAATACTTATTAAGACACTCGAACAGCACTCTCATCTAAACTTCTTCTAAGTTTCAAACTGTTGAATATATATACCCCTCATAATTTAAATGTGATGTTGCTGTTTAGTTGCCAAGTCGTGTCCCACTCTTAGCACTCCCATGGTCTGCAGCACGTTAGGCTTCTCTGTCCCTCACCACCTCCCAGAGTTTGCCCAAGTTCACATTCAATTGAATCGGCGATGCCATCCAACAATTTCATCCTCTGTCATCCCCTTCTCCTCCTGCCTTCAATCTTTCCCTGCATCAGGGTCTTTTCCGATGAGTCAGCTCTTCACATCAGGTGGCCAAAATATTGGAGCTTCAGCCTCAGCATCAATCCTTCCAAAGGGTATTCAGGGTTGACTTCCTTTAAGACTGTTGTGTAACACAAAAATATTAACCCATGTGTCTCAAGGCTTTGGTTGTTGTTGTGTTGTGCTTATTCACTTAGTCATGTACTACCACTCTCTGCAACCCTGTGGACTGTAGCCCACCAGGCTCCTCTGTCCATGGAATTTTCCAGGCAAGAGTACTGGAGTGGGTTGCCACTTGCTACTCCAGGGATTCTTCCAGACTCGGGGATCAAACCTGCATCTCTTGAGCCTTCTGCATTGGTAGGCAGATTCTTCATACCCCTGAAACTTCCCTTTGAAAGGCCTCACCCACGGAGTGTCAGTGGGAGGGAGTCAGCCTTTGAACACCTGAAGTCAGTCTGCCATCCTCTCCCCTGTTATACCCCAGTTGCTTGTCTCCAAAAGAAAAGCAAACTTCTGTTTCCCCAACTGGACCTCTCGAGAATTGGCTTTTTTTTTTTTTAAGTTTTTATTTTATATTGGAGTACAGCTGATTAATAATGCTATGTTATTTTCAGGTGTATTTCAAAGTGATTCAGTTATACATATACATGTACCTATTCTTTTATTCAAATTCTTTTCTTGATTAAGTTGTTAAAGAATATTGAGCAGAATTCCCTGTGTTATACAGAAGGTCCTTATTGGGTATCCACTTTAAATGTGTGTACATGTTAACCCCATGATAGGCGAGCAGCTTGACCGCACTTTGGGTAACAGAAGGACACGAGGCGTATGTTTGCTAACCATGTGGTGGGAGTAATAGCATCTACCTTGTGGGATTGTTGTGAAGATGAAGTGAGTTACTCCCAAAGCTATCAGGACTTGGCCTGACAGGTAGTATGCAAGTTTTTTAAACTGTATTTTTCTTGTTAAAACTCGCAAGTTTCACAACCACCTTAACTTTGACTATGTGTTTTGCTTTTTTTGTGCACTTGCTTATGGTGACTTGTCTCTTGGTGTGATATGCAATACTTGTGTTGTGAGCTCATTTCCTTGTAACTTTATCTGAAGAAAGATTTAAGACCTGAATTTAAGAAACATTCCTTAACAGGTTGTTTGGGATTTGCATTTCCTGGGTCTCTGGGATCATTTCCAGCCTGACATCATTTTTAAACTATACATTTGACTTCAAGCTTTTTCTGAGGCCATTGCCCAGTACAAAGGAAAGCTCATGGATAAGAACTCTCTAGAGAGACTTCACTTCTTTTGCCACACAGAGCAAGTTTGCAGGATGCAGACCTCTATAACTTTAGCTAGAAGACTCCCCATCTGCCCGGCCAATGATTCATTCTTTAGAATTGCTCTGTGTCTTCCTACATCACTTTCTTACTTTCACAGACGTCTGACCTGCAGCACAGTCTAAAGACTTTTCCCGTCTTCTTTTGCACCTTCTGACTGATCCTTCACATGACTTTTCCCCAAATATCTCTTGAACCTGTGGTCACAACTGGACTGGTCAGGACTGACACAAATGGCCAGTGCTATTCCAGAACAAGCATCATTCTCTAGAGCAACATTACTTGCTGATTCTCTCTCCCCAAGTTTTATCTTATATTAACATCAACTCCATGACAGACAGTGCAGTAAAAAAAAAAAAAAAAAACTTAAAACGATAATAATAATATTTTACTTTTAATGCTAAGCCTTCTAGGAGGAAGGTCTTAGTTTGCCATATTGCCAGAAATGAAGATCAACTCTATCTTTTCCTCATCAGTTTAAAACAAGAGGCACGTTGGCCAAAAATGTTAAATGCATTAGTGAAAAATGTGTATGATGAATTCTTTCTTAAATATTTTCTTTTTATAGTCATGAAACTCTTAATTTACCATACTACTTGGAGGGCATGTCAGTATTGGTATAATATTTTTCAGAATCTAATGATGCATAAATGTGACTACAGTATAAGCTAGTAAAAGTAATGGTAACAACCTAGAGGGATGGGATGGGGTGGGAGGTGGGAGGGAGCTTCAAGAAGAAGGGGACATATGTATATGTATGGCTGATTCATGGTGATGTACGGCAGAAACGAACACAATGTTGTAAAGGAACTATCCTTTAATTAAAAATAAGTTTAAAAAAAAGTAATTGTAAAATTTCTCCTCTTCTTCACCATGGTTCCATGACAGGTTTCCCAGAAAAATAAAGATCTTTTTATCCTGTGAGAAGTTTGGTTGATATTTATGGTCATTAACCCCCATCCTTTTAACTGCATGTGTTTCATGCACCTTGGGTTTAACCAGAGTTGACTTAGCAAGGCATTTATTTTGGGTGAGTGCCTCACTTCACCCAAATCACAAGTACTCTTTGCTTCATGGAACTCTATTGCTTTTGTTGCCTAGAACCAATTATATCTTAGCTAATCTTTTGCCCTTTTAATTTTCCTCGATACTTTTCAAAATGAAATGTGCAAATGACTAATGCAAGATTACACCCACTTTCTGGTTTATCCACTTATGGATCAGGGCACAGAACTGTCTCCAGCTTATTACGAATTTGCTTTTCTCAGTTATGGTCAATAGCAAGATTTCTCTTGCTCTGGGTTAGTAGTACACCCAGTCATCTCTATTATTTAACTAATTTACTCTTACAGTACTGTCTAAGGTATATGCTTGTCATTTAAAATTATATACATGTGTGTATGCATTCACTTCCCCCATAGGCTTTGTATTATGCATCTCTTTGTTTCAGAATTTTGGGGCCTAACTTCTATTCCTTTGTGTATTAAGGCTTTTGAGAGAAGTCTGCCGTTGAGGAATCTTCGAAATTCCCTCTAGCAGAAGTGAATTGACCTTTGTTTCATAAATATGTCTTTTCAAGGCCCTGGATTAATCTCAGTCATGTCTGACTCTTTGAGATCCCATGGACTGCAGCCTGCCAGGCTCTCTGACCATGGGATTCTTCAAGCAAGAATACTGGAGTGGGTAGCCATGCCCTTCGCTAGGGGATCTTCCCAACCCAGGGATCGAACATGGGTCTCCCTCATTGAAGGTAGATTCTTCACAATTTGACTCACAAGAGAAGCCCAACTTCTAAGTATATGATTTGAAATTAAACCTCAATAAAGACTCACTGTAATCTAGTTCCTTTTCAGGGAAAATGACCATGTACATGCTCCCTTTCAGTTTATATAGTAAAGATGGGCAACATTTAGAAAGGATGGCTGGAAGGATAGTGGCCTGACATTTTCTCTGGATATTGGAAATTCTTCGTTAGATTAAGTCAGACCAGCAGAGAGCCTTAGTCCTCTATGACATGAGACTGAGACCTTATGAAAATGCTCTTACAAAGATCTAAAGGAAGACTATTACAAGAACTGGCTCCTTAAAACTTATTATTTACTGTAAGGATATTGCCATTTTTTAAAAAACTGTGGATATTATTGATGGCTACTATTTTTATTTGGGGCTTTGCAGGTGGCTCAGACAGTAAAAAATCTGCCTGCAGAGAGGGAGACCCAGGCTCAGTCGCTAGGTCTAGAAGATCCCTATTTGGTACTCTTTTCACAAAAACTAATAAGACATATTCTCGTACCTGACTAAAAGGAAAAGTGTGTCATGGTAAAATAAAAAACGATGTGTGTGTGTGTGTGTGTGTGTGTACAATTAACTTTTGGAAAGTCTTATCATGCAACTGTGTCATAATTTCTCTATGTAGATGAAAAGCCAAGAGCCATATGAGCGCACCACTAGAAAACAATTCTTCCTGACATGGATTTTGTAATCCTATGCTTTATAGAATTTTTTCTAATTTAATTTCCCTCCATTCTGACATCCTCACTTTACTAATTTTATTTTATTCTTTAAATTTTATATACTTTATATATACAAAACATGTAATATATATATTATATATAATTAGAAGACATATTAATCTTTCTTGAAAGCAGAAAAAATATGGAAAATAGATTAATCCTCTATATACAACTTAAATATCATTCTTTCATATACTATCAAAGGGCATAGAATATTTGAAATTTCAAATATGCATAATGCACACTTGTTTATCAAATAAAGAAAATTAGAATTTGAAAGGTAAAGCCATTTCTTCTTTGTTTATTTTAAAGTATTAGTAGTTTATAATCTTGACTGGCTTTTATCTCAATAAAGTCAATCCTCTATTACCAAAGTACAGATTAATGTTTTAAAAATTCATTGCATTCAAAATTTACAAATAGATTTATATTATTAAAATGCACATTATATTTCTTAAAGTTATTTTAATTTTCAAAAATCAGTGTACACATCTAGAGTATCAAAAAATGCCTGCTGTCAGAACTTCTGAATACCAGCAAATGCCACCCTGGGTCTATAATGAAATGTAAATTTCCTTTTCCATTGTTTGTATTGTATTTTTAAACATCAAAAAAGAAAGAGAGATGAAAAGTTTTTAGCATTTCAATGCAACATAGTTTTTCAATAATTGAAAGTTGGTAGACTAGAAAACATGTTTTACTATAATGACAAGGAGAATAAATGATTTGTGATATGAAAGAGAAAAAAGATGAATTAATATATTTTGAATTCCAATTCAATTCTTTAAGCAGAATGAAAAAGTGCATCAGTGTCTCTCCAAATTTTAAGTTAGATTTCTTTTTAAAGAGTCAAATTTGCTTGTCTTTTGGTTGATAGATTGTTACAGGCAAAAATCTTTTACCCTAATGATTTACAGACCTGCTAAAATATCTATTTTAGCAATTCCATTTAGAATCTTAATGAACTTTAATAGTTGTTGTTGTTTAGTTGCTCAGGCATGTCTGACTGCAACCTCACAGACAGCAAGACCCCAGGCTCCTCTGTCCATGGGATTCTCCAGGCAAGAATCCTGGAGTGGGTTGCCATGCCCTCCTCCGGAGGATCTTCTTGATCCAGGATCAAACTCACGTGTCATTATGCTTCCTGCCTTGATAGATTGGTTCTTTACTTCTAGGGCCACCTGGGAAGACTGATATGATGTAAACTAACATACAAAATATATCTTCAATATATCAAATGATTTTAAATATCTCAAATTTGTGTAGGATAGGTGTGCATATTCTGTAAAATTTCCGAGGAAGGTTGATAGAATCTTCTCTTGATGGTACAGGTTAGGAATAACTGACTTACAGGGCAGAGCAGGACACTTCTGCTTTGTGTGGATGAACCAGTGTTAAAGTTAGTTATGCAGTCAAGTCACCCCACTGGTAACAGAAACATAGAAAGATAAGAATTCCCTATGTGAGAAAAGTTTAAATCTTCATAACATCATTCTTTTGCCTCCTGTTATCTGGCCTATGTAGTCTGCCATGGAATCACTTAACTTAAAAAAAAAAACCAAAAAACAAAACAGTGAATACATCATAATCATTCTTAGATTCTTGTAGTGCATCCCTAAAAGTATGTCAATATTTAGCAGAAAAAATATATGAGGCCTGCACTTTAAAATATATTATATGTATGCAGAATAAATCAAATTTTAAATATGCATATATGTGATCAATAAGTACTTGATGCCATAAGTACTATAAATATAAACTCATTCATGAATATCATGGTGACTTTCCCCTAAAAGTATATAAAGCAAAAATAATGGGATATTTCCCAAAGAGAGCAAGAGATAAAATTGAAAGAATATTGTCTCAACTTTTTGTTGTGATCATGTTAATTTTCTCACAGCTGATTTTATTTAATTAGGAGATGATATTAGCTAACTTTGCAGTTAAAACATTATTGCAAATCTTTAACACATTGTATCTTTCCCATCAAAAAAAAAAAATTCAGTGAGTGTTTAGTATACCTTTCTATGTTCTATTTTTTTGCTCCTGAAGTAATACTTTTAAATTTAAGAATACAATAGCTACCATAAAATAGAGATGTACATATTGCACCACTTCCTTTTAAAATTAGTGCTAACATAGCATGAGGGAAGTGTAATTCAACTAGAGAAATGAAAATTTACATTTTTTATCTCTGAAACTGAACACTGATTCTCTGAAAATCATTTGCATTAATAAAATCTGTCAAAATGTGTTGAATATATGCAACATTTAGACAAATGTCACCATTATCTCTTGCTCAGACATGGTTTAAGGACCATGTTCATCATGTCCTTTATTATATCATCCATGCATATTAAGACTACAAATGACTTTCAGCTACTTAAATTCATAATCATGATATAATATCTGTGCCTTTATAGAGTCCCAGCATAATGCTGCATATATTCTTCTTTTCAACTGACTTTGTTCTTCCACAGTGGAGTACTGTGACAGATAGTTCCACCAGAGATTTCTGAAGCAAATAATTGGTATAGTTTCTTGTAGCTTACAATATCACATCGAATGCTTATAGATGGTCACAAAAGGAAATCTGACAAACTCAGTTGAAATGGACACATTTCCTACCATATGCCTGTCATATGTAATTAGCTTTTTAAAGGTAAGTAGAACAAGGAATTTGCATAATGTCACCCTACTTGGTAGAAATCTATTATTATCTCATTATATAGGGCAATGTCAGTTGTATAATACCCTGTTTAGAATTACATAAGGATAATTTGCTATTAAGTTATGGCTACAATAATAGCTAAACTAAATCAGGATAATTATGAATGCCATTTTTGTTATAGCTTTTTTACCTATTGTTTTTAGGAATGGGATAAACCTGCACAATCACAAAGCTAATTTACATTAGCATTTATGCAGGTAGGGTTTCCCAGGTGGCTCAGTGGTAAAGAATTTAGGTAACAATGCAGGGGACTCCTGAGACCCAGTCTTGATCTCTGGATCTGGAAGGTCCCATGGAGGAGGAAAGGTCAACTGACTCCAGAATTCTTGCCTGGAGAATCTCATGGACAGAGGACCCTGAAGGACTATAGTCCATTGGGCCTCAAAGAGTCAGATGTGACTGAGCATGCATGCACAGTATTTATGCAGATATGCACTGATTATCGGGGCTTCCCTGGTGGTTCAGATGACAAAGGATCTCCTTGCAATGCAGGAGACACTGGGTTCGAACCCTGGGTCAGGAAGATCCCTTGGAGAAGAGAATGGCTACCCACTCTAGTATTTATGCCTGGAGAATCCCATGGACATCAGAGCATAGAGGGCTATTGTCCATGGGGTCCGAAAGAGTCATACGTGACTAAGCAACTAACAGACACTGATTATCACCTTCAATTTTATTAATGTTCTTACTAAAGAAATGGTTTCTCAAGCTATTAAAGTGATAATAGTTACACTCAGAATCATTCTAGTCATTAGGAGGGAATTAAGTGGAAAGCTTTGATAAGCTTCTGTGGAAGCCTTTTGTTTATTGAAGTATAGTTGAATTGCAATATTATATTAGTTTCAGGTATATAGCATTGTGATTTAGTATTTTTACAGATTATACTTTATTGAAAGTCATTACATGATAATGGTTATCATGCCCAATGCTATACAGTCTATCCTGGTTGCTTATCTATTTTATATATGATAGTCTGTATCTTTTAATCTCATAACCCTAACTTTGCCTTCTCTTTTCCCTCTTTCCTTAGGTAACCACTAGTTTGTTTTCGATATTTGTGACTCTATTTCTGATTAGCATATAATCAGTTTGTATTATTTTTTAGATTCCACATATAGGTGACATTATACAGTGTTTGTTGCTCTCTGACATTTCACTAAGCATAATAACTAAGTACAATATTCTCTAGGTTCATTCATGTTACTGCAAATGGCAGAATTTATAAGAAATGTTCCATTGCATGTGTGTATATATATATATTCCATTGTGTTTATATATAAAGTTATGTTTATATATTTATATTTATTTATGTATTATGTTGCATATATGATATATATATGTGTATATAACATCTTCTGTATCCATTCAGCTGTTGATGGGCATTTAGGTTGCTTTCATATCTTGGCTAATGTAAATAGTGCTGCTCTGAACATTGGTTTGCATATATCTTCAAAATAGTTATCATTTTTCCTGAATATATACCCAGGAGTGGGATTGCTGAATCATATAGTAGTTCTCTAGCAGCACAGTGCTAGAGAATTCTCCTGAGAGTCTCTTGACTCTCTCCAGCAGGGAAATCAAAATACAGGAAATCAACCCTGAATGCTCACTGGAAGAAGTGATGCTGAAGCTGAAGCTCCAATACTTTGGCCACCTGATGTGAAGAGCCGACTCATTGGAAAAGACTGATGCTGGGAAACCTTGAAGGCAGGAGGAGAAGGGAATGACAGAGGATGAGAGGTTGGATGGCATCATCGGCTTGATGGACATGAACTTGGGCAAACTCCAAGAGATGGTGAGGGACAGGGAGCCCTGGCATACTGCAGTCCATGGGGTTGCAAAGAAGTGGACAGGGCTTAGCTACTGAACAACAGCAACACAGTAGCTCTATTTTTAGTTTTTTTGAGAAATCTCCATGCTGTTTCCTTTAGTGGCTGCATTGAAAGTCACTGTTTTGAGATTGCAGTACACTGGTACTTTGTGATCACTGAACAGATGACAAGATGAAAGAAGCTATGATAGTTCCTTTGGATTGTAGCATGTGCTCTTTCTAGATGGCTGATAATAATGGAGATGTCCTTGTTTAAAAGTGTAAACAAAATACTTTTGTGATACTTCCTAATCTGAACTGGGTGATTGCAATCAGCTGCAAGTAGGCTCATGCAAGCCAAAATTTTGCAATTTCATCCTGTTCCCCTTTGTAGAAGCATATGTATGAGATGTTAAAAGTTCTTCTCTTCAGTCTTCACCTGGGTCTCCTGCATTGCAGGCAGATTCTTTACCATCTGAGCCAGCAGGGAAACCCAGGAATGCATTAGAAAGTGGAGTCAATCTTCATGTCCAACTCTTTGCAACCTCATGGTATGTAGCCTTGCTCCTCCATCCATGGGATTTTTTTAGGTAAGAATACTGGAGTGGATTGCCATTTGCTTCTCCAAGGAATACCTTACACAGCGATAATTGTATTTAGCTAGCTCCACTTTAGGAATTTCTGTTTCTCTTTGAAGTAAACTTGTTCATTTATAGACAACTCTGATTGACATAAGAAGTTTGCCAAAGAAGTTAGTATTTTCCTTTAGTTACTAGACTTATGGAAACCACATTTATTGACTTTGCTTACTTTCAGTGTTAGACTTCTTCTGGGCAAGCCCATTTCTGTTATAAGAAAACTGTCTCTGCCTGATCCAAAGGAAGAACCTAGCTTCTGTCTCCATGCTATGACCCACACACCAACTGAGCCTGATTGGATTAAGAGTGGACTCTTGGGTCAATAAGAGCTACAATATTAGCCTAGACCAGAATTACCTTACTATGACACTAGCCTCCTTCTTATCCTCTCTCTCCTTTTTTAACCTATACCTCCCCCTTTTCATTTTCTTTCTTTTTCTTTCTTTCTTTCTTTTTTTTTTTTTTTTGCTTAAATCTTGACTAACAGATAACCCTGAAAGCTAAAAGCAACATGTCTAAGAAGATAAGAAGAATTGTTCTGAGGGTTTTGAGGAAAGGATTATACTAATGATCCCAAACAAGAAACATCTAAAACTAGACAATCCAATTTTTCCAACTGCAAATTTAGTAACAGTTTAGGATGAAGAAACCACTACCTGGGTTGGACTGTAAGATCACACCCCCCATCTTCTCCTTGCTCTCTGAAAACTCCTATTCAGGTGTCTAGGGAGTTAGCTCATCTCCAGACACTCCTCATTTGTGCATCAGCTGAATTAAGTGTTTAATCTCTATCTGAGTGATAATACCTTTTTTTTTTCAACATAGTTCTATTTTCTATGAATTTTGGACAAGCTCATAAAAAACTAATTTCAAGAAATATCCTCCTATTAAATGAAAATGATTTAACTCTGGGGTCAATACTGTCATGACCTTAGAGAAGCAAATAAAGAAAAGGGTTAGGGAGAGAGAGAGAGAGACTGAGTATAGTAGATGAAGGGACATGTGGGCTTGTTGGATTTTTTTCAAGGAAGGTCTCTGTTTGCTTTGTCTTTTAACATAATTTAGTCCAGATTATCTACTTTATTTGTACATAAAGAAATTTTAGCTCAATTGGTAAAGAATCTGCCTGCAATGCAGGAGACCCCAGTTCGATTCCTGGGTCATGAAGATCCACTGGAGAAGGGATAGGCTACCCACTCCAGTATTCTTGGGCTTCCCTTGTGGCTCAGCTGGTAAAGAATCTTCCTGCAGTGCAGGAGACCTGGGTTCAATCCCTGGGTTGGGAAGATCCCTGGAGAAGGGAAAGGCTACCTACTCCAGTATTCTGGCCTGGAGATTTTCATGGATTACATAGTCCACAGAGTCACAAAGAGTCGGGCACGACTTAGTGACTTTCACACTCACTTAAAGAAATTATAGTGTAATTCTAATAAATATCTTTTTGTTGTTGCTGTTAAGCTAGTTTGAAGTGCTTCAGTTTTTAAAACCAAACGTCAGTTAACAGACACATTTTGAAAAGACAAATAACCTCCTTCTTTTTTATGGTAAAGATCAATAAGTGCTTACCCTAAAAAAAAAAAAAAAACTTATCAGAGCTCAATCTCCAAAACACCTACTATCACATATTTATTGCCTTGTCATTTCAAAACACTTACTATTATTGAATCTTAACACAATCTGTAAGAAAGATTATGTTATCTCAGTTGTATTGATGAAGATTAACTGGGTAAATGTCACTTAAAACACAATATGAGCTCCATGATGACAGTGAATTCCTTATTTGGTTCTCTGTGAACTGTACAATGTTGGCACGCAATATTATTTCTTGAATAAATGAATGAATAAATATTCAGGGATGTGTACAAATATCTAGAGACTAGAAATTAGATTATCTCTATCGAAGTGAGATTATGCTTTTAATTAGAACCTGGGTAAATAGGCAAGAAACTTTTTTTATGGTTGTTACATGGAAGTTATATTGTTTTAAAATATCTTCCATAAAACTAGTACTTTCTAGTGTTAGAATTTCAGTGAATTCTTGACGCTATGCTATGCCAAGTCGCTTCAGGGATGTCGGACTCTTTGTGACCTCTTGAACTGCAGCCCACCAGGCTTCTCTTTCTGTGGGATCCTCCAGGCAAGAATACTGGAGAGGGTTGCCATTTCCTTCTCCATGAATCCATGAAAAAACAGCTATCAAAATATGATCTACTGAAGACTAGGGCGACTGATAGTGTTAAACGCAGGAATATTCTGATGGTCTACTAAAAACAGAAAAGTTTCAAACTTTCCTGATTGTAAAATTTGAATATTATTATGTACATAGCCTACCTTGCCTTGCCACCAGCCCTGTTCTGTATGTTGATAAAAGACCAACTATACAATTAAAATGATATCTGACTTTCATGTACCGACTATGTATTTAGGTGAGGGTATAGAAGTAAACAAATACATAAAGCATATACTTAGGAAATTTGAAGAGTGCATAGTAAGAAATTTTTATGCTTAGTGTCAAAGTATGGGTTTTTGGCCCATGGCTTTGGTCATTAGAACAATATCGTTTATTGAGCAGAGGAAATGATGCACAGCAATGCAGAAAATAATAATAATAATAATATTTACATAGGAACTTGGATAGAAAGACTGGAATGCACTTCTGAGAGCACGAAATAGGTTTTGTTTTTTTTTTCTGATGTGAGTTTTAGATATAAGGTTTACATTTGTGTGTACACATTTAGAGATATAAGATTAGTGAAATCAAATAATAATACTCTGGAATTACTACTGCATGAGAGGGTGTGTTAGCCTGCTCAGGCTGCCATAACAAAATATCACAGGTTGAGTAGCATAAACAACAAAAATTAATTTCACAGTTTTGGAGTTTGGGACTCATGAGATCAAGGCGGCAACAGATTCAGTTTCTAGTAAGAGCTCTACCTGGCTTGCAGATGGCTGCCTTCCTGCTGTGTCCTCACATGGTCTTTCCTCTGTGTGCGTGCTAGGAGAGAGTCAGAGATCTCTTTCCATTCCTCTTATTACAGTCTCTTATCCTAGGGGGTTAGGGATGCACCCTTATGACCTCTTTTAACCCAAATCACCTCCTAAAGGCCTGAGTTCCAAATAGCATCACACTAGTGGTTCAATCCAGCTTAGTCACTCAGTTGTGTCCGACTCTTTGTGACCCTGTGGACTGCAGTACACAAGGCTTCCCTATCCATCACAAACTCCCAGAGCTTGCTCAAACTCACGTGCATCAAGTCAGTGATACCATCCAACCATCTCATCTTCTGTCATCTCCTCCTGCCTTCAATCTTTCCCAGTATAAGGGTCTTTTCCAATGAGTCAGTCCTTCACATTAGGTGGCCAAATTATTGGAGCTTCAGTTTCAACATCAGTTCTTCCAATGAACATTCTGGACTGATTTCCTTTGGGATAGACTGGTTTGATTGCCAAGGGACTCTCAAGAGTCTTTTCCAACACCACAGTTCAAAAGCATAATCTTCAGCGTTCAGCTTTCTTGATGGTCCAACTCTCACATCCACACATGACTACGGAAAAACCATAGCTTTCACTAGATGGCCCTTTGTCAGCAAAGCAATGTCTCTGCTTTTTAATATGCTGTCTAGGTTGGTCATAACTTTTCTTCCAAGGAGCAAGCATCTTTTAATTTAATGGCTGCAGTCACCATCTGCAGTGGTTTTGGAGACCAAGAAAATAAAGTCAGTCACTGTTTCCATTGTGTCCTCATCTATTTGCCATGAAGTAATGGGACCAGATGCCATGATCTTTATTTTCTGAATGTTGAGTTTTATGCCAACTTTTTCACTCTCCTCTTTCACTTTCATCAAGAGACTTTTTAGTTCCTCTTCACTTTCTTCCATAAGAGTGTTATCATCTGCATATCTGAGGTTAGTGATAATTCTCCTGGAAATTTTGATTCCAGCTTGTGCTTCATCCAGCCTGGTATTTCACATGATTTACTCTGCATATAAGTTAAATAAGCAGGGTGACAATATGCAGCCTTGATATACTCCTTTCCCAATTTTGAACCAGTCTATAGTTCCATGTCTGTTCTAAATGTTGCTTCTTGACATACATACAGGATTTCTCAGAAGGCAGGTAAGGTGGTCTGGTATTTCCATCTCTTTAAGAATTTTCCACAGTTTGTTGTGATCCACACAGTCAAAGGCTTTGACATAGTCAATAAAGTAGAAGTAGATATTTTTCTGGAACTCTATTGCTTTTCCAATAATCCAACAGATGTTGGCAATTTGATCTATGGTTTCTCTGTCTTTTCTAAATCCAGCTTGAACATATGGAAGTTTTCAATTCACATACTACTGAAGCCTCGCTTGGAGAATGTTGATCATTACTATGCTAGCATGTGAGATGAGTGCAATTGTGTGGTAGTTTGAACATTCTTTGGTATTTCCTTTCTTTGGGATTAGAATGAAAACTGACCTTTTTGAGTCTAGTGGCCACTGTTGAATTTTCCAAATTTGCTGGCATATTGAGTGCAGCACATTCCCAGCATCATCTTTTAGGATTTGAAATAGCTCAACTGGAATTCCATCATCTCCCCTAGCTTTGTTCATAGTGACACTTTCTAAGGCTCACTTGATTTCCCATTCCAGGATCTCTGACTCTAGGTGAGTGATCACACCACTGTGGTGATCTGGGTCATTAGTGTCTTCTGTGTATTCTTACCATCACTTCTTAATATCTTCTGCTTCTGTTAGGTCCATACCATTTCTTTTCTTTATTGTGCCCATCTTTGCATGAAATGTTCCCTTGATATCTCTAATTTTCTTGAGAAGATCTCTAGTCTTTCCCGTTCTATTGTTTTCCTCTATTTCTTTGCATTTAATCACTGAGGAACGCTTTCTTATCTTTCTTTGTCATTCTTGGGAACTCTGCTTTCAGATGGGTATATCTTTCCTTTTCTCCTTTGCCTTTCACTTCTCATCTTTTCTCAGCTATTTGTATGGTCTCCTCAGACAACCATTTTGCATTTTTGCATTTCTTTTTCTTGGTGATGGTCTTGATCACTGCCTCCTCTACAATGTTGTGAACCTCCATCCATAGTTCTTCAGGCACTCTATCAGATCTAATCCCTTAAATCTATTAATCACTTCCACCATATAATTGTAAGGGGTTTGATATAGGTCATACCTGAATGGTTTGACCATACCTAAATCTGGTGGTTTTTCTACTTTCTTCAATTTAAGTCTGAATTTGACAATAAGGAGTTCATGATCTGAGTCACAGTTAGCTCCTGGTCTTGTTTCTGGTGACTGTAGAGAGCTTCTCCATCTTTGGCTGCAAAGCATATTCAATCTGATTTCGGTTTTGACCATCAGTGATGTCCTTGTGTAGAGTCATTGCTTATATTATTGAAAGTGGGTGTTTGCTATAGCCAGTGCATTCTCTTAGTGAAACTCTGTTAGCCTTCTACCTGCTTCATTTTGTACTCTAAGACCAATTTTTTTCTGTTACTCCAGGGATCTCTTAAATTCCTACTTTTGCATTCTAGTCCCCTATGATGAAAAGGACATCTTTTTATTATTATTATTTTTCCTTTGGTGTTAATTCTAGAAGGTCTTGAAATTCATCATAAAATCATTTAACTTCAGCTTCTTTGGCACTAGTGATTGGTGCATAGGCTTGGATTACTGTGATGTTGAATGGTTTGGCTTGAAAACGAACAGAGATCATTCTATCATTTTTTGAGATTGCACCCAAGTACTGCATTTTGGACTCTTATTCACTATGAGGGTTACTCCATATCTTCTAAGGGATTCTTGTGCACAGTAATAGATATAATGGTCATCTGAGTTAAATTCACCTATTTGGGTCCATTTTAGTTCACTGAAAAAAAGGAAATGGCAACCCACTCCAGTACTCTTGCCTGGAAAATCCCATGGACAGAGGAGCCTGGTAGGTTATGGTCCATGGGGTCACAAAGAGTCAGACACGACTGAACGACTTCACTTTCACTTTCCTTCACTTTAGTTCACTGATTTCTACAATGTTGATGTTCACTCTTTCCATCTCCTATTGGACCACTTCCAATTTACCTTGATTCATGGACCTAACATTCCAGGTTCCTATGCAATATTGCTCTTTACAGCATCAGACCTTGCTTCTATCACCAGTCACATCCACAACTGGGAGTTGTTTTTGCCTTGGCTCCATCTCTTCATTCTCCCTGGAGTTAATTCTCCACTCTTCTCCAGTAGCATATTGAGCACCAACTGTCCTAGAGAGTTCATCTTTCAGTGTCATATCTTTTTGCCTCTTAATACTATTCACACTAGAGGTTAGGACATTTATATATGAATATTGGAGCTCAGGGGTTCTGTTAAGTTCTTTATGTAAAATATTTATTTAAATAATATTACAGTTTCCATATATGTGGTGGTTACTGTAATTATCCCTATTTTAAGTGTTGTTTTTTTATAGTGGGTCAGGGGGATAGTATTTTTCTTTGGGAATGAAGAGGGTAAATGGGAACTGTCAGAGGAAAATATATAAATTAATCAAAGTGGAAACAAAGCAAGATGACCCAGTGAAGACTGCTTGAAAAATTGGAATAAAAAAAAATAAAAGAAAAATTAGAATATATATATTGATATTACATGATGTGCATTCTTTGAAAATGAAACTTTAACAAAGCTTATAAAAACATTTGGCATTAAACTTTCTCTCATATACAGGTAGGAAAAGGGTCGACCACATATTCAGTACAGGTAGTAAGAGGAAACGGAAATATTTTACCTAAGGTTGCCTTCTTTTTTCCTATAACCTTCTTAGAACTGCTGATTCAGCCCTTAGGAGCCTGTCTGCCGCAGAAGCCACAGTGCAAAGCTCCTGAACTAATGGCCCAGAGAGCTGTGACCAAGGGATTCTCAGTGATCCTTCTCAGGATAGCATTTTATCAAGAGAGACATTCAAACCATGCCTAGGAAAGAATGTGAGGAAAAGGCAACAAAACACACAGGGGAATAGAAAATAAAAATGTCCCTCAAACTGAACATGGTAAGTTAATAGTCTCAGATGAGTGACAGAATTTTATCGATTGTATTGACTTGATCAATCCTAAATGCAGTTAGACAATTTAGTTCTGTCATTAGAGCAACTAGTTAGAACAGAACAGGCATGTGGCTATTCACTTCAGATATCCTAACATGAATGTAGTATCAGTGTATCATAATATGCAGGAAATTGATAGAGAAAATGTTGGATTTGGCTATTTTGCTCTTTTAAATAATCAATAAATATTAAAGCCTATAGACTTTCTTTCTGCCTCATACTTCTTTTTGTCACAAAATAGAACATTGATTTAAGCTAAAAGCCAAAGTCTAGAAGTCACGTTTGGTTTTTCCTTTTTCTTTCTTTTTTTTCTTTTTTTTTTTTGATACCCCAAGGGTAAATTATTACAAGTACATACTGTATAATTTGTATCCAAATAAAGCATGGACTTTATTCCCCTGTATTTAGATCCATGCTTACCATAAACAAATACTCTATTATCTTATGTTCAAAGCACTAGAGAATAATCCAACTTCCATTCTAACCAATCTTCCAACAATAATATCAAACATCAAGCATTAAAAAAAAAAATCAAGCATAAAAACTAAAAAAAAAAAAAAAAAAAGCAATCATATCGTATTGCCCCCTTCATTCAATCCAATCTATAGGTTTCAGCTATAGATAGCATAGTAACCCAACTCCTTGGTATGCGGATCCAAGCATGATCTATTTGACTTCTATAACTCTATCTTGTTCCATTCTCCCTCACACTTACCAACCACCCTGAGCCTTCACATCTTACCAAAACTGAGATGTTGTCTGATTCAGATCCTCTGTGTGTGCTTTTCTACTTTGTAGAACTGCCTCCCTCACACTAGTACATCCTCCAAAGGATGTACTTCCCTTGGATATTATTTATTTCAGTACCCTGTTATTTCTTTTTCAAGTGTGCAGATTCCAATTTACTTAATAATTCACATATCAGTTCAATTCAGTTCAGCTGCTCAGTCGTGTCTGTCTCTTTGCGACCCCATGAACCACAGCACGCCAGGCCTCCCTGTCCATCACAAACTCCGGGAGTTTACTCAAACTATGCCCATAGAGTCAGTGATGCCATCCAGCCATCTCATCCTCTGTCATCCCCTTCTCCTCCTGCCCCCAATCCCTCCCAGCATCAGGGTCTTTTCCAATGAGTCAACTCTTCGCATGAGGTGGCCAAAGTATTGGAGTTTCAGCTTCAGTATCAGTCCTTCCAATGAACACCCAGGACTGATCTCCTTTAGGATGGACTGGTTGGATCTTCTTGCAGTCCAAAGGACTCTCAAGAGTCTTCTCCAACACCACAGTTTAAAAGCATCAATTCTTCGGCGCTCAGCTTTCTTCACAGTCCAACTCTCACATCTGTACATTACCACTGGAAAAACCATAGCCTTGGCTAGACAGACCTTTGTTAGCAAAGTAATGTCTCTGCTTTTAAATATGCTATCCAGGTTGATCATAACTTTCCTTCCAAGGAGTAAGCATCTTTTAATTTCATGGCTTCAATCACCATCTGCAGTGATTTTGAAGCCCAAAAAAATAAAGTCAGCCACTGTTACCACTGTTTCCCCATCTATCTGCCATGGAGTGATGGGACCCGATGCCATGATCTTAGTTTTCTTAATGTTGAGCTTTAAGCCAACTTTTTCACTCTCCTCTTTCACTTTCACATATAGAAGTGCTCAAAATATGTATGAATAAATAAGCAAACATTTGCTATTGGGGGGTTTGTAGTCCAATGATTAGGACAGATTCTCTAACTTCATGAGGCTTTTATCCTCTAAAGTATGCATAAACAGCTTTCTACAAAGTTAGGTGAAACTAAACTTGTACTACACATAAAGCAGACTGCTGTGGATGTAGAGGTGGACAACGTATTCAATGTATCATGGAGAAAGAAAATGTTTTCAAGGGCATGTTAAAACAGGCTTGGGTAGTTTGTGCTAATAAATTAACTCATAAAAGGTTTAACACAACAAAGGTTAAGCTCACACCAAGTTGGTCATATCATTGGAACATTCTAGGAGGGCATTCTTATAGTCAATAATTCCAGATAGGAGCAGGATCAAATCTGGCTTTGCATTCTCAACACATGCATTCCAGGTTATTGATGCAGAGGAAGAAAGGTGTGAAGAATTATTGGACAGTCCTTAAATGTATCACTTCCATTCTTAGCTCCTTGGCCAAAAGTAGTCACGTGATCCCACAAAACTGCATAGGGCCTAGGAATTGGGTGGTAATGTATAAGCTGCCCATGATTTTGGGCTTCCCTTGTAGCTCAGTCAGTAAAGAGTCTGATTGCAATGCTGGAGACCTGGGCTCAATCCCTGGGTTGGGAAGATCCCCTGGAGAAGGAAATGGCAACCCACTCCAGTATTCTTGCCTGGAGAATCACATGGACAGAGGAGCCTGGCAAGCTATAGCCTATGGGGTCGCAAGAGTTGGCCACGACTGAGCGACTAAGCATGCACAAGATCTGCAACAGTTCCAAATGCCATGGGAGGTGATTCTTTTGTGTCATGGTGAGGTAAATTTATTACCCAAATGCAGGGTCAGTGGTGACTGAGATTTTTGTGAATTGAAAATATAACTTTACTGTCTTCAAAAATACACCATGCAGTGATGACAGATAAAGAAGAAACTATCCACTCTTTTTGTATAATACATTATAGTGTTTTGTCCCTTTTCCTTCCTGAATGTTTTACCTAATATATCACAATAATCCTTTAGGACTGCAATATAAAGCTCCTTATGCCTCTTTGGCTCCACTTTAGATAAAAAATGGCAAACAATAATCTTCAATTTAAGAAATAATTTGCATTTTCTCACTTAAAGGGACACTGAATGACTTTAAAAATACAGTGGAAACAGCCACTCACTTTCAACATTTCAAATACAGTAAATCCCCTACATATGAACAAGTTCCCTTCTGAGAGAGTGCTTGTAAGTTCAATTTGTTCTTTAGTCCAACAAAGTTAGTCTATGTACCCAACAAACACAATTGGCTATATTGTACTGTACTGTAACAGGTTTACGACACTTTTCACACAAATAATACATTAAAAAACACAAAAATGAAGATAATGAAGAAGGAATTCATAGGGCCTGGGCTCCATCTGAGGCCTGTCCATGCTGATCATGCTCAGCCACCTCTCCAGTGGACTCTGAACTCTCTGCTTAGTGCCTGTGGGAACGACAATGGAAGGATAAGACCCCCTCCGGACAGGGGAACCTTGAAGATCATATCCAGGTTACTCATCACCTAAGAGAAAACAGACACTAATCACCCCTGCCTCTGGACAGTATCTATCGGAATGTAACCACAGGCTTATTGGTTATTAACTGGTTGGAATGTTGAAGGAGTCTTTTGGGCCTAGAAAAGAGAACAACAGTCTCAAAGGCCGCTTGCTGAATCATCTAACTTCGGAGAAAACAAAACAGAACTTTAGTTCCACCCTGATGCTCCAGGCCGGTTGCATCTATCTGGGATTTATCAACCCCTGTCCAGAAACCTTCCACCCCCTACACATGCCCAGAAGACTTATCGTCCCCTGCCCAACTACAAATGTCATCTCAACAAAAGAATACTCAAAATATCCCGCCTGATTAATGTTTCTCTTATCGCTTTCACAAACCTCCCTATAAGTATGAAGCCTCTTTGATCCCTCTCGGCGCTCAGCCTAGTTGTTAGGCCGACTGTTGCCCCTCCTTGCCTGAATAAAGGTAACCTACTTCTATTGAGGTCGTCTTTCCTCTTCTGCTTCACCCGAACTATACCCTACAAATGTAACCACGGGTTTATTGATTATTAACTGTTTGAACACATAACACATGAATGATGGGGTTATTGTGATTGTATTTATCCCTCCTTTGTGAGCCTCAAGGAATTTGGGGTGGTGGGTTCAGACACATACACATGGGGTATAAAAGACTTTCACAAATGCTGGTTGGGGTCATTGGCTAAGAGGAGACTCTGCCTTGGGACCGCAGGTGCAATAAACTGCACTCCACTATCTGCTTTGTCCTTCTGAGTGAGTTTGCTTCCCAGAAAGCATGGCTATAACAATGGCATTTTAAATTTTATAGTATAATAGTACAGTACAGCGGCTGGCATACGGGGGCTGGCCTCAAGTGAACAGACAGGAAGAGTTACTGATTGAGGAGGGAGAAGAGACGGGAGATGGTATAGCTGAAGGATTGGATCATCAGCAAAGGAAGATGGAGGGCAAACTGCAATTCCACTAACACTTAATGTCGATGACACAGGTTCTAGTTCCTTGCTGGGTTCAATTCTATCTATCCTTTTGAAAAAAAAAAAGACCTCTGATGTCTGGATGGTAGCTGTTTTTCTCATCATGGATGACTTGGTAATACCGGATTGCGTTCTGAATGGCTGCTATAACTTTCATGTACCACTCTACATTCAGACCCTGTGCCTTAAAAACCAACAGCGCCTCCTCAAATGAAGAAACCCCCCTTTCCATTTCCTAGCACCATTAATCTCTTCAGTTCTTCAGTTAGTTTTTCTCCTTGTCTCTCTTAGGCCTTCCTCTGGGACTCCAATTCCTGGTGCTTCTTAGCCTTAGGACTTCAACAAATACCTCTTGCCTTCCTATTGTTTGTTAAGAGGAGGGGATTCAGTTTTGAGAAAGGTGGCCCAATCCCTTGCTTATCACGACCTTCCATCTGAAGAGAGAGATAACAATACAAGAGGAAGGACTCCCAGCGGAGAGAGATGAGAGCGGAAGTTCAAGCTGCAGTGGGGAAACCAGGAAGGGCTCACGGCCTTGCCAAGGTGAATGAAAGGAGAGCAATCAACGGACAGAGAGTAGGGACAGTTTCTGCAAGTCTTTGTCTTGCTAAAATAAATATTCCTACCTCATGTCAAGAGACTGTATAAACAACTACCCACCCCCCTCCATGAAAAAAGGAAATGGGCAGGTCTTACAAACTATTATTTTACATTTTTTAATGACAAAGGAGATGTAATTTCATCCTAAGTATAAACATAGGAATTTTAGGAATGCATTTTCTTACCAAACACACTGAGGTTTCTGAATCTTGTGAAGGAAAATGTAGCTGTAGTTTATACGCTGCAGGAAATTTTCTTATGATATGGTCTCAGCATTATAAAAGTGAAATAAGGGAGGTTGGAAATCAAGTCTATTGTTCCAGATGTGGTTTAGGCAGTCCATAGTTTTCTATTATCTCAACTTTTTCAGAATTGGCAAAGACAAAACCTTCCAAAATATCACAGAATAGAGTTATTCATAGAGAAGCAGATACTATTCTCGCAGATGAGTCAATTATATAAAATCTCTTATTTCTGTGTCAGTTTGAGAAGAGATGGATGGATTCTCTAAAAAGAGCAATTTGGATTTTCCCTGGATAGAAATATCTACTATGATGGTTATTTGAAAAAAAAAAAAAAAAGAGAGAGAGAGAGAGAAAAACCTTCTGCAAGAATTCTAATTCAACAACAAGACCACCACTATTATTATTATTATTATTAAATATGGCTATTCCTCTGTAAGCAAAAATAACAAGTGGATAAAGGAAGAGGGAGAACATTGAAAAACACTAAAATTCAGATAAAAGAGACAGTGCATATTGATAAGACAGCAAAAAAACACTGTCAACTTCTTACCCAGTATAACAGTTTAGTCATGCCCATGAAGTCATCCTCTTCATTGAGCTTTGGAGGTTCCCTCTCTATCACTCACCACAGTTTGTAGTCAAAGCATATGTGGTGGATTGCTTAATAACATTATCCTTCCAGGTGTCTATGAATATAAGGAACAGGCATATTCTTCTACCTGCCTGTCTCATTTTAATTCCTCAACATATATTTAAATAAAGCTATTGGAGGGAAGATTAGAAAAGTATTTCTTAAGTTAATAGAATTCCAATTATTTCTCCAGAGTGAAAATAGCTTTTTTTTTTTTTGATATTGTAAGGGCAAATCATGTGACACATGGTATGTTTAAAAGCACCTGTGAAAAGAAAATCCCATTCAAGGAACTATGTGGCACAAGTCCTGGAGTAAATATTCCAGGGCAAGGTGAATATTTCTGCTCTTTCTGGGTTCATAGTACACTAAAGACCTTAATTTATAAAGGATAGTTTTCTAGCCTCTGCCTTTTACATAGATAGGACATTATTCACAGACTGGCTGATATAAAGGAAGATTTATAGAAAATCAAATTTTCATAGTTGAAAAACACTTTAACTTGTTCAGGAGAAACTATAAGTCAATTGTCAATTTTGCAAATTGGTAACAAAAAAATATGTTGTCAAGAATAAAAACAAGCAATTAAAATGATATTGGAGCCTAAAATATCACTCTCCATATAGTTAACTTTAATCACTTTAGACTTTTCGGTGTTTTTGATAAGAAAATGAGACCAGATAGTTGATATAAATGTCCTATGTCTGCTCATATGTTATTACTCACTACTAGTACCCCAATCCCTAGCTAGATGGCGTTCTGCATGCTAAAAAAGATCAGGCTTAATTCCTGAGTATCTGGATCTTATGGAAAATTGGAATGACTTGGATTACAATGTTTTCCTATCTTTCACACAAAGATCTACTTAACTAGCAGAGAAAAAGAGGAAGAACATGTTATTAGTTATCAGCAAATCAAACAGAAAGATTCAACTTATATACATATAAATTATTAGAAGCATTAACCTTGTGCAGGTAAGTTAATTTTTCTGGCGTTAGCCATATTATATGACATAATATTAACTCTTCTACCAACATCCAATCTTACAGAGAGCAGTAAAGAATATGAAGTATGCTAACATGCTGTGAAACTGTAAGGATTTACTTAATATTTATTGTTTTATTATTTAATACAATGAGAACGGTGAAGGTAATAAGGCTAAAATGTATGTAAAAACTCAATTGCCAACAGAAAATCAGAAAATTAGATAATCAACCATGAGTTGTTCTTGATTTGATCTCAGTTTAGAATTGACTGTGATGAAGAGAAACAGATTTTATTTCTAGAAAGAATTAATGTTTCCTTTTACATTTCTCCCTCTCTCTCTCACACACATACACAGAGACACACAACCCAGAAGATTCTGAAAATATGGTCCTGATTTAACATTATGATAAAGTAAAACCTTTCAAAAGTTCTAAAAGGAAACTTGACCACTGCTTCAACTCACTATGTTTATGACAGACCTTAAGCTATACAAATGCCAGCTGCCAGAATTCATTAGGATTATATGAGAATCCCATTTGAATCAACAGAAATCTATTGATCAATTCTGAGTATCCACCACTCCTATCAATTAAGGTTAAACTAGAAACAACTACCT